>NW_027436880.1:0-109000 GCF_047716275.1 Strix uralensis
CTGGTGGTTTGACCTTGGCTAAATGCCAGGTACCCACCAAGTCGCTCTATCACTTCCCCCCCCCCTTCCCCTTTTTTTCTCAACAGGGCAAAGACGGGAAAGAAAATAAGAAAGGAAAAAAAAAAACCCAACCCTTGTGGGTAAAACAACAGCAGTTTTAATATAAGCAAAGCAAAGCAAAGGTCCGCGTGCGGAAGCAAAAAAAGGAAAACAGATTTATTCTCTACTTCCCATTAACAGGCGATGTCGAGCCTTCTCAGGAAGCAGGGCTCTGATACGCGTAGTGGTTGCCTTGGAGGACGAAGGGTGACCCCACCCCCTTCCTCCTTTCTCCCAGCTTTATACTGAGCAGACGTCATATGGTATGGAATATCCCTTTGGTCAGTTCGGGTCAGCTGTCCTGGTTGTGTCCCCTCCCAAGATCTTGCCCACCCCGTCCCACTGTGGGGGGGGGAAATGTCAGAAAGAGCCTTGGTGCTGTGTAAGCACCACTCAGCAGTAGCCACAACACCAGTGTGCTATCAACACCCTGCCAGCTCCCAACATAAAACACAGCACCATGAGGGCTGCTACAGGGGAAAACCAATTCTGGCTCAGCCAGACCCGGTACACTCACAAAGCAGGACAGAAAAGCAGCACTTGGCACCCTACTTAACCCTTGCCATCTAAAAATGCAGAATTGCTTTAAATAGGATGGTATGCTTTGATTTGTCACAATGATTATGATTACATTTATTTTCTGCTTGCAGATATTATTATTAAAAAAGACATTTCATTTCAATGTACATATAAAATCAAAGGAGAAAAGAAAGGCAGTGTGCCTGATTTAATTACTGTCCTGGTTCTTTCAGTAAACGATGGCTGAGCATACCAATATGAATAAGGATTTGTAACTAAACGTCACACTGTAATTATGAAAGAGCAGGAAACTGAGATACAGACTGTGATCCTAACTGCTCCATGATAACCATATGAACGCGTATCACTCCAAGTATTCTTTCATGACCCCGGACTGCTCTTTTGCCCTTCTTGTCTATTTATGAAGGAAAAACCTCTTGGCATCTAAATGATGGCTGTGATGTTCTGTGATGCTGATCTTCTAACTGCTCCATTTACCCGAACAGGATTTACAAGTACGTGTCATTAATAAAATCTGTGTCAGCCAGAAAGGAATCTAACTTATACCCAGCATTGGAACATAGCAGTCCTTCACCTCTCTTCACACCAAAAAAAGAGCCAAAAATACTAATTTGCTCAGGAAACAGTATTTTCCTTGACCCACTGAGAATACACAGCACGGGCCAATCATCTGTATCTCAGACACGTTTTAAACACGTTCTGAAGGACGCACAGCCAGAAGCTAGTGTTACACGCCTCCTGCAGCTCACCAGCCAGGCTCCTTCGCAACTCAAATTTTCAGGTAAAACACACTAAGACTTTCAAGATAAAGTTAAATTGGTAGCAGTTCTGGAGGTTTCTTCCCTCATTTAAAATTGGATTAAGATACACCATTCACTTACATAAATAACAGAACAGAAACAGGACTCGGACTCTCAGTTTAGTAGGACTTTTCCAGAATGCTGGAGGACTAACTTTATAGTAGCCTATGATTTCTGTTTAGTTTCATTCCAATTTAATACTAACTTCTTCTCTAGTCATTACTTCTTCTTCTCCTTCCTTTCAGTGACTTAAGCATCAATCCTCCTAAGAACACGCCTAGCCACAAGCATGCAATGGTTATTTTTGACCAACACAAACACGCTCTTTTCATTTGATAATGCTACCTATTCTTTCACTGCAAAGCCCACAAAAATCCGTTTCCCCCGTCCCCAGTGCTCTTTCAGAAGCTGTAGATCAGGGTTAAAAGAGTTTAAAAGATGACAAGTTTTATTTCATTTCCCTGCAGACCTTAAGTTACTCCATTAGTGTGTCAGATTTATTAAACAATGCTTTGGGGAAAATGTGTAGCTTAGTACAAGAGGTCATTCTGAAAATACAGAAATCCCTCTGTTTCTAACTTTTCTAGCTATGGAGAAACCAGCTGCATGTGACTCTCCGTTCTACACTTCGAAGCCACGATGGAAGTTGGATGTACATGTGAAATCAGGCCACAGTTCTGGCTCGTGCTGCTCTCCCTTCACAAGAAGTTTCACAGAGGAATAGCGAGCATTTACTCAGTGAGTCTTTTTCCCTTGCAAAATTAAAAACTACCATGAACTTCCCACTTTAATTGCTATTAGGATATCTATAGAGTGGTGTTATTGATCAGTTTTTGCTATGGTCATTATTAGTACTGCTTACTTTTTTATTATGTCCAAAATCTGTAGTGACAATGCAAGATGCTACTGAGTGCCTTTTTGGCAGAGAGACAAAGCTCTGTTACTTACCATCACAACCTTTATATTTACAGGTTTTGAACAAAATAAACTGAACTGTTATGACACATTTCAAGCAGAAAACTGAAGGGGCAGTTTAACCTGTTCTGTAATGTGTACATCTCTGAAGGTGGCATTTGGGAATGGTGAAGCTTTCAAAAAACCTCAAGGAGTTGCGTGCCCAGTTCCAATTAAAAATCAAAATATGTCATTGTTTTTAAACACACAAACATAATTTGCTGCCAATGATCCACTAAGGTAATTTGAATGTTTTATTTTACTCATAAGTATCTCTTCTCTGGTTCTAAGCTGTTGTCTGACAAAAAAATACAGAGTTAGGATCTTTTTTTCCTATTCTCTATTTAAAGGCAAATTAAAAACACTGAAAAATCTGTTTTCCTTGCACTGACAAACACAAACGGATTACACGGGCAACTTTGTCAGACTCTTGGAGACAACTTCTGCTGTGCCAGAAATCTCAGGAAAACATCCAGCAAGTGCCATCTGCCCCGTCTGAGTCTCTGTGCCAGTGACACTGTCCTACAAAAGCAGCTGCCCCTGCCCAGAGCAGAGCAGTGCTGGGCCAGAGCTCGCTGCCCAGGCACGCTGCCCTCCGCAGAACCTGCTGGCTCTGGCAAGAGCCCCCCTGGGCTGGAGGATTGGCCCCGGCACCACCGGCTCCTGCAGCCCCCGCGGCGGGCACCCAACAGCCTGCTCCTGGCTTCAGTGGGTCCCAGCTGACCCCCAGCTGCAGGGCTGCCTTTCCGTGCTTTGCTCTCCAAACAAGTAGGGTCACTTCTCAACACAGCGTACTTCTCTGTGCCCTTATTACATTTAGAAGATGGTTCACATTTCAAAAGCAAGCAAATTTCTTTCTGTTGTACAGTTTGTAACTACCTGTGGTAATGACCCACTACCAGCACTGAAGTTTTTTGTACTTTTTCTTTAATAGCATTTTTATTTGTCCCACTCCTGGTGCAGAAAAAAAAAAAGGCAAAACAAACCAAAAAGACCCACCACAAAACACTGAAGTGTTCTGGCTATGACTGCCAGAATACTCAGGACTGAGTCAAAGACCTCAGGAACCAAAAGCATGGATTTCTTTAGAGCCAGTCCTCTGGCTGCAGGTTGGTCTGGTGAGCCATGCAGAAATTCAGTTCTGCCACAGATGGAATCTAAAACACATGCTGACGGCTGCACTCCCCAGAGGTAACTCCCTCACTCTGCCTCACAGAGATTCTAAAAATAAAAAGACAGTAGCCAAAAAGCTCTCTAATTGCTTGTACTAAATATTCTAAACATGACTCCAAGCAATATCAGTGTTTGGATATACAGGGAAGGAAATGTAAAAGAGACAGTAAATGAATCAAAGGTGCCAAGGTTTTGTCTAGACTAGAGATGAGCATCACATTCAGCAGCGAGCCCTCTGGAAAGCTTGTACTGGTGCCAGAGCCAAAGAACAGACTCTACAGGCACAGTCTGCCTCATCAAAGAAATTCCACTGTCAGTCATCGAGTGCTGAAAATAAGACTCACCATCTCTTTAGAACCAGGATCTGAGCACAGCAAAGAGCAACAGGAAGAAAATGCAGACCAAAAAGATAAAAAACCCAGTTTCAAACTGGAAGCATGGAAAGCAGAAAAAAGTGAGGCTAAAGGTGGTGAGGGGTGTCGAGAAGAAGAGATAAGGGCAAGAACATATCCTTATCACCTGGACATTAATAATTTTTGCTTTTTTTCTTCTAGTTTTATTTCAGCCACCTTCTCTATCACAGATCAACAAAATAAAATGAGCGACTCAGAATGCAAGGGAAAAATAACTTGGAATTTGAATCCATTAAGTTTGAAAAGTGAGATGTGACAGCCAAACTGGTTTCATAAATTAAGAATCTTCCCAGCCTCATGGATCATCACTGACATCTCAAAATGAACATTTTAAAATAACTGAGATATTTTAGCTTGAAGTACTGAAAAAATTGACAGAGATCTATTCTTGCATTGTTCTCGCTGTGATGCAACATGAAAGGACAAGAAATTTTGTCCCACCACATTATGGCAATGGCTTGTCTGCTGATTAAGGGACAAGAGAAGTGGGATCCTGCAACACCTTGGGTTGGCTCTGGTTTATCAGTCAGCTTTAAATAGCACACACCATACTACCACAGCCATCAGGACATGGCAAACAGAAACAGTAAGAAAACTGTACAGCAGCTGTAAGTGGCTGCAGGGCACAGCAGAGCTTTTCCCTTCGTGTCTCCCCCTGACCTGCAGTTTTGGTGGTACCAGTCCCAAAGCACTAGCAGTGACTGCCTGCTGCCCCCTGAGCTGTGCAGCACACACACTGCACAGCACTGAACCCCAGGGCTGGGATTTAGGTCAGCAGCAATGACCTGCACACAGCGCTCCCAGCCTGGGCTCCAGGGGTAAGCACTGCTCTCCCACCGGCTTTTAGAACAGCCTAAAAACGGCTGCCAGCCCAAGGCAGCGCCTGGCCCTTCCGAGGCGGCTCTGCGGAGGGTTCTCAATGGCTGCAGCTGAAGCAGCAGCTGTCTGGGAGAGCCCCAGCCTATGGCTTCAGGCCTTCAAGCTTTATTCAGCATTTTCCAGTCGTTTTTCCCCCAAATGAATGTTAGCAGGAGAGGACATCCAGTAGCACCAAAACCAGATCCTGGCATTTGTCTTAATTTATAACATAAAAGAAAAGAGACTTTGCATTATTGGATATTACAGCCATGTTTATGAATCCACCTGCAAAAACAACTTGTTCCTTCCAGCTCTAAGAGCCAAAGAAATTTAACTATGTTTCAGTTAGTACTTAACTGCTTACTTTCAGGAAAACAATACAATTTTGCTAATTTTTTAGAAATGAAGTCATGCTGATTAAAACACTATAATCAATAAATATGAAATAAAACTGATTTTTTTGATATGGGTGAAGACTTCTTTAATTTTCCTGACATTACATCACTTGAAAAATAAAACTGCAGTTAATTTTATACATGACTACTTACCCAAAGTATTCTCATGCTGTCATGGATCAATGCTGGAAGCACAGTCTGTGTCTCAGCAGCACTCAGTGATCAATGTGATTGTCTGAGCAGCCATCAGAGAAGCCGTTATGTTAAAGATTAGCTCCTGAAGACACATCAACACTATCATCACCGTTATCTCAAATGCCCTGTTTACTACACAAAATTACTCTAAAAATGTACTTTTTCATCCCATATTGAAAGTATGTTTTAAAAATCAAGCACAGAAGATGTTTGTTTTTAGCAGCAACCCTTTCTATCTTTCTCCTACTCCAGAAGTCTCGCAGCACACCAGACTACCAGTTACAGCTCAATCAGGTCAATTCTTAGAAGGACCCAGGCTCAGATGTTTGGTTTGACACTACCAGGTGTTGTGTTGGCAGTGTGTTCACAGCCCAGAAAAAAAGTCCAAGTATCAGCTGCTCCTAGAGACTGTGGTCTGCCTACAGCACCCAGCGTGACCCAGTGCTCACTTCTGGACGGCAGCTCACCTGGGACAGGATTTGTTCCGCAGGGGAACTTCCAGCACTGCACATGCAATGCCCCTTCAAGGCCCTTGCTCTCACCAAGTCCAACTCCATTAACTAGTTTCTATAGTCTAAAGTAAGTTGGAAAAATCTTTAGCTTATGACACAGCAGAATGGAAAGTGGACAGACCTTGAAAAATTGGGTCACTGGTGTATCAGTTTCCCACCCCATGTGGGCAAGTGTTGCTGTGGAGACTATTGCACTGTAACTGAAATACCGCTGCTTCAAAGTGAAGTCTGCCTTAAGGATCTTTTTAACGAAAAAGAAAAATTAACATTTTTAACACTGCTAATCCTTCCACAATTGCCCAGAATAACACTGGTGTTTATCTAGTCTAAGAATGCACTGGGTTTCGTTTCAAAGGCGCAGAGATAACCTCAGCTGTGTTCAGACACACCTCCAGCAGCAGGCCAGGCAGCCCTAACGGCAGGAAAACACCATTTCATACATCAGCCAGCATGCTCACCGAGAACAGCAGATGCAAACCAGCCCTGAATGGGACCACCCCACATTTCCACTCAGAAAGAGATTTCTGTGAGCTTGGGTTCGACAGCTGACACAGCAGCTCAGCGAACTTGGGTGCTACCTTATTATTACGGGTTCTATTAGAATCTCTGTAATTAGGGAACTGTCAGCACTCCCAGTGTGAATTCTTTTCCAGGGGTTAATAACTGAGCTGTAAAATCTGCTTTGGGAGGGGATTTTGCATCTGGGTGTGAAACCCTTTTTCGGTGCAAGAAAAAAAAAGGGGTCTGCGTTTTTCCTCTTTTCTCTGAATATGGAGAATTATAACGCTTGAAAACACCTGAAAGCATTCTGAAATACAATGCCTGTAACAATAGAGCAGCACTTCCAGAGTTTTTAAGAAAATAATTCAATACGAATGTCTTCTTGTGGTTGTGTGGACATAAAATGGACAAGAGATTTATGAGATGCAGAGGCAGCTCCTGCCAGCGGACTCTCTGGTGACTTTAGGCAGGTACCAGTGTCCCGGTGATTCGCCTTCCCTGCCTCTGGGAGAAGGATCATTGGTGTAATGCTCTACCCATGAAATGCTCTCACCGAAACCCAGGGAACACACTGTGTGACTGACAGGTCCTTTTTCATACAATACACACCTGCTGACCCTTGCACACCTGCAGACTCCACCTGCTTCACATGCCCAGAGGTGCCGTGTGTGTGACAAGTCAGGCACCTGCAGACATTCAGTGTCACTCCATCAATATACCCGGCCCATATGATCAGTGAGAGGGCTAATACCAGGTTCAGGATCCTGATTACACCTGAACGTTGGAGAGAGCTTAACATACATATTACAATAGCCTGACCATTTGTTAGTGCCCAAATAACTGTACCAGGAAATCCTTCTAAGCTGTTTAATCAAATATTAAAAAATGTGAACAAGGCTTTTTACTCCAAGATTTTCAGAGTCACCACTGCTGGTATTACCTTTGGCCACCTCCCTATGTACACCTGATCAGAAATCGGTGTTATAAAAACTGATCTTTTTAAATCCTACAGAACTTTTTTGCCTCTCAAAAGCAGAACCTCCCATATATGAAAGGTAAACCAACAACAGAACAGCTCTTGGAAGTAGCACAATTAGAAAAATTGCCCTAATTTCAAAACTGAACAAGTTAACTCTTCCAGGCAGTATCACAGGTACACTTCTTCCCTGAGGGTTTCAAACAGAAGGACTCACATCAAGAGACTTGAAGCCTGATGCTGCAGCCTGGCCATCAGCAGGATCTCAGGGCAGTTTGTGCAGGGAGATACTGCAGTGATCAGTCTCTTCCATGGCATCACACTGACCAGAACAAGGAACCACTGTATCTGCACAGGGAAAGTGAGCTCCGGGCTTTAATCCTCTGACACTACATTCACAATCACTTAATACTTGCAATGCTTCGTCTTTAAGAGTATTACAGTACCTTTTTTAGAAAATAAATAAATAAAAGGCTGCTCACTAAGTACTTAAGGCACAAGCTAAATGCCAGCAGAAATCAGAACAAGTGAAATAGTTGAAATCAACACTTCATTGTACCAGGACCACTCACAATGTACACATGTTCTCACTGCAGATAAAAACACTATTATTTGCCTATAACTATGGCTTCAGGAAATGGGTAAAAAAATTGCCTTTGATTCACTACTAGAATTACATTATTCCTTCAAATAAATCTGAACAAGCAAAAAAAAAAAAATTTCTTGTTTCACTCCAGGTAAGTGGTAAAGATAAAACACACACTCAAGTACTCCTTCCTACCACGTCAGACGATCTGAACATCCAAATTCCTGGTACTGCTCAGAACCTGGAACCGCAGGAGGCAGACAAGGGAACCACCGGGTGGTGTGACAGTTAGGGATGCTTTAATACATAGAACACCCCTGGTTTTCTTTACATCTCTACTTTCTCATAACAGAAAACAACTATGAAAAAGAAAAGTCTCACCTAAGCCATTGTTTGCAGCAAAAATCTACCATAGGTTTAAGTATTTTACTGAGCAGAGATCAACTTAAAATTAAATCCACAACAGAGTCTGGGTTTAGAAGACAATGTTAAATTGATAATAAAACGACCACACATATTTTTCCTGAAAAAACTGAAGGTTGTCTGTCTGTTACCTTTGGATTCAAATGACAAGTATTTTAATAAAGCCTTGTTGATGTGAATATCCCACTGCATCACTGTACGATGGAGAACCCCGCGCGTAGCAGATCGTGTGAACTGTGTGGCAGAACCTGGGAGGCCTTTGCCTTGTCTGAGCCTCTGCAGCACTTTAACCATCCCCTGAACTAAAGCAGAAGTGCAGCTTCCAAAGGGCTTGTCCACAAGGAGCCAGTGGCACCACACTGTCTCTAATTGTTCTAACGCAGAGTTATCTTACAGAGTTCACCAAATACTAGATTTCATAGTATAGTCAACCAAGATGACCCAGCAATTTACAGGAACAAACCAAGGCCTCGTGTTTTACAACTAAATTCAGATTCAACTGACATACAGAATGAACTTTGCAAGCAACAAAGAACCTCCAGTAAAGACCATTACCAAAAAAACCCCCAAACCCCATACACTTAGAAAAACTGCACAAGGCCAGAGGAACACATTTTATCACCATTTTAAACAATGTTTCAAGAGGAGACAAAGAAAAAGCAAACAAACAAAAACACCCACACCACTCAAACCTCAAAGTGCTATTTTAAAAACTACCTTGTAAAATCATCATCATCCAAAGACTTCTCAGAATTTTTTCATCCAAATGCCCTGGGTGGTTTGTAGGTGTTACCGGAGCCACACACCCACCCTACAGACAATGACATTACAGAAGGGTAACTTCAGACAAAGTTATACAAGGTTCTCGCTGATGGTCAAACACCAGAACAGCGTCAGAGTTTAAAGCCATTTCCAACTTCAGAATTTGGGATTTCCCACAAACTTGGGAATTTTCAGAATCAGACTCATTCATTGTTAAAGAATAAAACTTCAGCAACTGCGTGTACGTCTCTATGTGTGGATCTCCTAAGTTAAATTTACTTCTTGTACAAAGTACATGAAGATCTCAATTTTCAGTATCTTCTTTCTTCTAAAAACTAGGAAAAAGCTTGCTGAATCTTATTCAGGGAGTGCAAAGTTCCGACAGCTCATTTAGTCCATTACAAGCCTCACTACCCAATTCCAGCTGCAGTCTGAATGAGGGAATGGGTCAGTGTGTGCTGCTTGGCCTCTTCCACGAGCAAATAAAAGGTCTCTCTTCTCAAAATCGCTATTGATACAGAAAATCCATACTGGCAAAGAAAGTTAATACACTGTGGATTTAACTGGGTGAAAAATTACTGTATCCTCATTTTTTACCTGAAAGAAAACAAATTATTTGCAGAACGAGATGTCTGTAATCAGCATCAGTCAGCTGATAAATCTCCTATTGCTGCTTCACTCTCAGTAATATATAGATGTGCACACTGAATACTTCTGAAAGTACTCAACTGCTCTAAAGAAGCCAATTTCCTAAAGCAAAATCTTATTCTACTTCAAACAAGAGAAAGAGCAAACCACCTTAAAGTTTTACTGTACATACTGTCAGATGATACTCATTCAAGTTACAAATTCTTTTCAAACAAGTAACTACTTTTGAACTACACGGCCTTACCTGTACTGCTCTTAAGCAAGTTGTCTGTCATAGGTTTTACTACAGAATTAAGCAGAACGGGACAGCGTATGAAGAAATAAATTAGTGTAGTTGGAATATAAAAAAAAAGTCATGGAAAAAGTATTCCTAGAAAGCAGAGCTTTAAATTTAAATATAATTAAAAATGTATAAATAAATGAAGCAACAGGGTATGGAAAATTATGGTGCTGCGTTTCTAGTCCACACAGATTGGTGTGCACACTTAATTATTTAGGGATATTACAATGAAAACCAGAGTTTCTTGACCAAGTTCCACCAACTACGGTCTCATGATGGCCACCCGAAGGCAAACAGGTTCAGTAAGAACTGTTCATCCAGGTTTCAGCTCCAGCCACTCAAAGGCACTTCTGAGGGGTGCCACACAGGTTTGTAGAAATTAAAGAGTAAGGTCAGAAGCACAGTCATCAATCACGAGACTGCAAGCCAAACCAGCAGAGGCAGCAGGAAAGGTTACAGCTAAGAATCCTACAAGAATCCTGAGGAAAAGAAGAGGATTGAGGGAAAAACAAGAGGAAAAAAGATGATGATAAGGCAAAGTAAGTTTTATAGACAAAAGTGATCTTACAGAGAGGAGAGTGAGGAATATTAGAAGAAACCATTTGAGAGAGAGAAAAAGCAAAAGCCTTACTGCTAGCAGAGCAGTGCAGAGGCAGAATTCTGTTTTCCTCACTCTATGTTTGAAGCTCAGGTATCTCCAATCCACCTCCTGTCAGCTGCCCATGGACAGATCCCAGCACCTACATGGAGCTGGCACAAATTTAACCAAACACTGCACTTGTACATCTGTACAGACTAGACCACAGAAACAAAGCCTGAGTCACCTTCTAAAATCCACAGCAGTTTGATCAATGGTAAGGACACAGAAGGCATTATCAGAACAGCACAACCTCATCCACAGCTCCGTATCACCCACCGCCTCCTTGTTCACCTGCCACGTACGCCCATTCCTTCTCCTCCAGCCCAAGCCCACATCCTCACAATCCATTCATTTTAATTAGTCTTTCATTCCTATGCCATTAAATTCCATATTCTAAGCGGTCTTCTGAACACAATTTTTGGAAGAAGCACATTCTACAATAAATGAAGAGAGTAAAAACAGAGAAACATAGACAATGCAGAGGCATAAGGAAGGGACGTTGATGCACCAAATAGTAACAGAAACAATTCCCCCTCATTCTTAAAACCTAGCAATCCTCTATCCAATCTTTAAAACAGACAACGCTCATTATACAATACGTAAGCACTGTCAACATCCACAAAAACACACATATTACATTCTGAACACATACACTAAACACACTCCTATTAAACTCAAACCAACATCGCTATCTCACAGGCTGGGATAAAGCACCCTGCTTACTGCAAAATTCTTAAACAGAACTAAGTGGAAAGGGTTGTGTGACAATTTCACATGCAATTATACTTTCTGAAGTCAACAGGCTCCACTATGCAGAACTACAGGTGTTCATCTAAAAAAAAATTAACCTTAAGATAGATCCATACATACGTAGAATTAGACTAGCAAACCTGTGTGTGCTGTACACGTGTTAAACAGAAAACAACCCTTGCTCTTTGCCACTGCTCAGTACAAAGCATCACTTACTGTACACGTATCCATGGAGTTGGTTCTAATGAATTATGGCATTAAGGTGAGTTAAATCAACAGAAGAGTCTGGTGCCAGGACAGTTTGAATATACATCAGTACAAATTCACTCTCCTACCCTTTCTAAACAAACCTGGTGTTGAAATACACCTTTGTATGAATCCAGCAGATCTTGCACTGACAATGACTGAAATCATGAACTGGACTGACAGATCAGAGCTGCTGTGTCATTTTGTAAGTCTTCCAAGTGATCATGGTGCATTTGTACTCCCACCACAAGGTTCCTAATGCGGATAAACATGTGAAGACCTGACTGTGAGGCACTGTGGACCTCACATGCATCAGCTACATCATCCATGCAAAATGAAGCTGCACACATTAGCTAATAAATGAACACAAACAGAAATCTGCTCCAGAGAGCTCCCACTGCTGGCTGAAGTGCAATGATTTTGAGATCTGGTCACCAGCACTGGGCCCCAGACCTCTCCCAGTTCAGGAATGACTGTATTCCCACAGACGGAAACTGCTTTTAATCTTTACTTGGAGATTCTGTTTGCTGAACTTGAGGCAGCTGCAGCTCTGAGTTGCAATAAAACTGCATGTAGCAGGAGCATCAATCACCTCCTTCCTAAATATATTCACAAAAGCTGGAAACAAAGATTTTTCACACATCAATGAGCAGGGAATACATATTGTTAAGTGCATTGCTTTAATCCATTAGCACGGGAGTCACTTTAGTGTTCGCTTTAATGATTAATGCAAGAATCAGTCCGTGCTAAAAACATGATGCCTGTCCAGTTGTGGGATCTTCTACATATTTTCCAAAACCTATTCTTCCCCATACCTTTTACCATTCATGCATCCAGAAAAATGCTTTCTGAGTTTTAATTTGGAATCTGTAATAAGGTTCAAACAAGAGACGATGACTCTCATTTATCAATTAACATTTATCACAGCAAATCATAATGCAGCTGTGTTTCAGACAGAAAGCATTTCTATGGATGAGATGGGAGTAGCAATTTCAACGAAATAAAGTCATAAGCGTCACCATCAAGCTCTATGCATACTCTGAGAATGCAATTAGAGTGATCTCAACATACAACAGGTCTGAACTACTGAACTGCAATTAGTAAAACCCTTCTTAAATGTGCTGTATGGACAAAAAAAGACACCGAATGCACCAGATTTAGAAACCAACAGTGTAGCTGCGCTTAGTAAAGTACTAAATTAACTGCAAAAACACATGAGCCAGCTCAAGGGCTTGTTTACTAAGTGTTAAATACATCTTACACAACTTCACTGGGTTGTTGAAACAGAGTCCTTCAGACTAAGAAATGGGAATGCTACGTGGCAGGAATGCCCCAGCCAGGCAGAAGAACACTCCTGTGCTTGGCAGTGCCCTAAAACACAACAGCACAGGTCAGACCAGCCCTGATGGCTCAGCAAAGGACATTCCCATGGAGCCTCCCACTCCTCTGCTGCAATCCTTCACATGAGGCCAGCTGAGGGAAGGGCTCTAAGACCAGCACGAAGAGTGCAGTGCAGTCTGGAACTGCAGAGGGCTCAGAACAACATCTGCAGGGGGGTGCAACCTGCGTCCTAAGCCATTTACCTACTCAGCCAGGGCACCAGCTGGAAATCCCTGCGGCTGTCACACTGCTGCCAGACATGGTGCTTTCCATTAAGAAAGCTCATCAGTCATAAACGTGTGTACCTCAATAATATTCAAAAAGTAAAGGAAGGGTGATTGCAGACCGAATCTGGCAGTATGAATCTGGTTCTTGTTTTCAGTACTGAAAGAAATACATTCATCGTTTTTCTTGATTTTTTTTTTCCTTTTAAAATATTTCCTTTCTTAAGGGTAGAAACAAAACACAATATTGATTTTCCTTTTTGTTTGCTGTCAGGCCTGCCAAATCCCCCAGCCAACAGTTGTGAGACACTTCAACCCCTCCTGCCTCCCCAGGTGGGCTCTGGCCTCCTCTCCCACCCAGGGGCCTCATCGCCCCCTCACCCTTTCCTGCTGGCATGGGTGCTACCTGGGCATAGAAGAAATCAAATCAGAGAACTTAATTAGTTATTAAAAAAAACCCAAACACACCCACATCACCACAAACAAACAAAAAACCCACAAAAAACAAACTCTGTTTTTTTTCACCTGTTTTCTTCCCTCCTTCCCCACCTTTCACTGCACTTAGATAACAGATGCATTTGATGAACCATGTGCTGGCTCTGGGTCTAAGGCACAAGCGAAGGCTATTTTTCTTGAGGGCCATTTGACAGAGAAAGTTGCAGGGGGAAAAAAAAAAAACCATGCTCTTGCCAAAGCTTCAGCCCCCCCAGCTCCCCTTGGCCCATGCTGAGGATGGCAGGAAAATTACCCAAGGCAGAGCTCTTCCAAACAGAGAGGTCTGGAAGCTTTTATCACATCACTGTTGGAAGTCTGGCAAAAACGCTCCAAAATTGCAGGAAAATATCCTGAGGATACATCTTCCTCTTCCTGTTCTATGAGCACAGCTGTAATAAAATTTCCCTACATTTTACAGAATCTTTAAGGATAATCAGTATATGCATGTTTCCACTTACTGTTTTGAATTCTTATTTTCAGAATATTTTTGGTAAGTCAGAACAACAGAACCAAAACAAGGTCAGTTCCGAGTCCTATGACCACTTCTTCAATGCTTCGCCTTTCATTTTTTGCCATGTTTTTCAAAATTATTTTTTTTTTTTGTTCTAGATCTATGCTTTTAGGGCTTCTACTGCAATTGCTTGAAGAAAATTCTACCACATTCTTTTCTTTCTTAAAAATGCTCCAATATTCAAAGGGATTTTGTTGACAACTAGTTTGATATGAAGTAACAACACAGAACTCCCAGCAATCATCACCTAATATGCATTAGAAAAGAAGTCCCTGAGACAAGATGCTCTGTTAAACAGGTATTAAGAGCAGATTCCAGCAGAGATGACAAACACCCCAGGCTTACCTCCACCCAAAGAAACAAACCATCAGCTCCTTTTATACTGGTCACTGAAAAGCTGACAGGTGGTGCCAACTACAAGCTGCTGTTCATGAGACTTTAAATAAATAAATACACCCCAATCCAACAGCAGTATACCAATGTTACTGATTTGATATGTTATTGATTTAATATAGATTAGTATTAATTTGTTTAATTTTAATAGGTCTATAGAATTATAAGAGATATTTAGTAAAAATCCTATGCTGCATTTGCACTCTATACAGGAACCGAGGCTACTACGAACTCCCCTGTACAGCCCTGTACCAAGGCTGAAAGAATTGGTCAGAATCACCTAGTAGGAACATTTAGAACTATAGCTAACAGGCTTAAGATTCAAGATAATTTTACTTATAAGGTATTTAATAACCTGAAAGAATGCAGAGAGATGTCAGAATCCAAATTAATGGGAAAATAGGGAAATCGGCTGAAGCAACATGTAAGTTTAAGCCAAGAAAGTGTCCTCAGGCAATAGGTAACTCTGACAGGGGGAGATCGCGACCACCGACTCATTACCCACCGACTCACATTACACCCCAGACCCATTTCCAGGTGCTTCTGGACTCTACTGTGCAGAATCGGAAATAGGAGGAGAGTATGATAATGATTTCCAGGAATTGTTATGTTTATGCATGAATACTTAATGAATATGTATGAGTACGTTCCACATAAGATGTATGATTTTGGTGCATGGTGTGCGTCGTTGGTGAAAGGATTCACCCGTGCACCCGGCCGTTAATAAAGAAGTGTCTGCTTATCTGCATCAAATTGGTGTTGATAAGTTTTATTCCGAGTTTTTCGGTAACATGAGGGAAATACCAAATTCCCCATTCTTTCTTATTCAAGTGATTACATGAATACATAAAAGCCTCGTTCTTTGTTTCAAAATAGTTTTTAACATTATGAAGAGTTTGATATGCAAGTGCTGACCCTTCTTAGTTACACCAAATCAAAACATAAGTTAGTCCAAGTTCTGCAGTTTTTGTTCCTGAATGAAAGTGTGAAGCTAGACAAAGACTACAAAACCAGTTTGTGTCAGAGAATGATTTTGTCACCAATACGCTAAATTTGGTAGAAGACTAAATTAAATATCTACAAATACTATGTATGATTAATCAATACTGAGAACATTCTAAGGTAAAATAGCATGTGTAGCTCAGCAAAACATTTAAAAACGCCAGAGAAGGCACTGGCTAATAAGTAGCCTTGTGAAAGCTGCAGCTCTTCAAGGCTCCTTCTGACTATTCTTCTGACTTATACAGAAAAGTTTTTTAAGTATTCATTTCAAAAGAAAGAAAAAAGTAGTAATCCAGACTAGCTGAATGCACACTGCTTCCTACTGAGTAAGAAACATCTTTAAGTTTTGGCAGCAGGTAGCTGCGATCCTGACTATCCTTGATTACCCTTTTGGAACATGCTGAACTTTTAACAAAGAAGAAAACATTCGTTTGCTTTATTTGAAGGGCTAGCAAAGTGAGACTGTAAAGAAACAGAGTACTCCAATTCCATGGGACTGCTTTACTTGTAGAGTTTCACCATGAAATTATTGAATAGCTCCATACCTAAATGTAAGAAGTCAGCTGTAATCAAGTAAGTAAAACATACCATTAATCAACAAACTTTATACAATTAAGTACATTACAAATATGGATGTCTGAGACTCACAGCCTTGCAACAAAACATGAGCAGCCAGTTCATGAACATCTCCCAAACCAACCAAAGCCACAAGCAATGACCGTAAGGAGTGTATTACAAATTTATCGTGCTTGCAATATACTCCCCCCCCCCCTCCCCCCCGCCTCAGTCCGAATGATTTGCACTCAGCTCCCAGGTCTACTTTTTTCTTAATTCTGCCAGCCTCTGGGGAAGGAGAAGGCGCATGTACCAAGACCGCTGCGCCCTCCCGCCACACAGCGGCACCCAGGCCGACCCCCGCCCGCCCAGGCGCTACTCACAGCGCTGCTTGGGCTCTATGAGCTTCATGGGCGCGTCCAGGAGGCGGCGGAGGCCGGCAGGACCCTGGGCGCCGCCCGACGCGGGACACGGCACAGCACGGCACGAAGATGCCGCCCGCCGCCCGCCCGCGTTTGTGCCGGGCCGCCGCTCCCCGCCCGCTGCCGCCCCATTGGCGCAGGGCGGGCCCGGCCCACGCGGCAGCGGGGCTGTGCCCGGGCGCCGCCGCCGCATTGGCCGGCACCGGGGGCCCTCGCTCCGCCCGCCCGGGCCGCCACCGGCGGGGGGGAACGCCCGCGGCGCGGGAGCCGGGTGGCCGCCAGCCCCGGCCGGGCGGCGATCTGCAGGGCAGGACCCGCGGCCGCCTGACAGCGGGGCCGATGGCGACGCCGGCCCGGCCGGGCCGCGGCAGCGCCGCACGGAGGGGGCCGCCCCGCAGTGCTGCCGCGCTGAGCCCGCCGCGCTCGTCACTTACGTGGCCTGTGCCGCCGGCCCGAGTCCACCCTCCGGCGCAGCCGGCATTTCTTGGCCGCGGAGCCGTGGCTGAGCGGCGGCAGCTCCGGGCGGAGCAGCAGCGGGTGCGGCGCCTCCCCGCAGCCGCCGTGGCTCAGCGGCTGGCTCGGGGGGTGGAAGCCGTTCTGCAGCAGCCCGCCGAGCAGCGAGCAGGAGGCGGCGGGCGATGGCGGCCCCGCCGGGGCGGCGGGCTGGGCACGGAACGGCTCCCCCATGGCGGCAGACCTCTCCCCTTTGTCTCCCGGCTCAGCTCCGGCTGGGCGCGGTGGAGCCTCCGCTCATGCCGGCGCCCGTGCCCGCAGCTCCGAGCGCTGGGGATGCGGCGCCCGCCCCCCGCTGCCGGCAGCGCACGGCGCAGGCGTCCTGCTCGCAGCGCGCTGCAGAGGGGCGGCCGCCGTCCTCCGCCGGGGACACGGCGGCGACCCCCCGCCTCCCCAACGCCCGGCTAACATGCGCGTTCCCGGCCGCCGCCGGCACCTGCGGGGCTCCGGGAGCGCGCCGGGGCGGGGGGCGCTGGGGCGGCCCCCACTCGCACGGTCCCCCCGGCAGCCGGCACCCCTGGCCCCAGTAACCGGCTGCGGGGTCATTTTCGCTTCAGGGCACCCACCCGCACGCTCCTGTGACTCGAGGTGTGCCTTGTACCCCGCACAAAAAGTTACTTGGGCATCAGCATCAACATTCAAGTTTTTGTCTGCATAGTCACGTTGTTTCCTCAACAGCTTAGTGGGGCTAGTGTGACCTTGAATGCGTCTGACCTCGTGCTTTTTTAGTATCTTGGCTTTCCCTGTGCAGCACTGGTAATCCTGTGACACTGATTTACTCTCTGACCCTTGAGACAGCCAAGTGTAAAAACACCATTTTCTGAATGAAATATTTTAAATATCAAGTGGACATAAAACCGGGTGAGCTGTGCTGCGGTGCCATGCGTGTACTTGAAAAGAAGCGGTAATTGAATTCTGGCCCTGCACATGAAGGTCATTTCTTCACACAAACTGCCAGTCCCTACATGGATGATTGTTCTTAAACTAAAACCAGGTCACATCGTCTCTCCTCCTTACACCTAAAATTAGTACAGGACACAGGCCCTCCCCTGAAAAACACCTACAAAGAATGAAGAGCTATTCTAATTGCCTCCAGAAAGGGACATTGTATTAAGCAACTGCTTCCTAAGAGGTAATGTGACATTCTCTCCCCTTCTGGGCTAGGGACACAACATTATATTTAGGTAACTGGGAGCAAGCCACAGAAAAACAGGCGCATGAAGCTGGGGAAACGAAGAAAGCACGTTTGAGAACAAAGAACAAGTAGAATTTTCTCCCTAAAAACCAGTAACTAGTGTTCTGATGATTAAAACACTCCAAATTTTCCTTTTCCTCATATCCTAATGCATAAGCAACTGTTGTAATTGCTAGCCCAAACGCGATTGCCCTGAAGAGGGCAGGAAGGCAAGCATGCTATGTATGTTTACTGCTAGAAGGAGCTGTAGTGCTTCCAAACCTGTGAAATTCTTTGAGAACTCCCTAACTTACTGAATTATGTTTAAACCAAAAACAAGGCGGCCGCTGCCTTGACTGGCAGGGACCTTCATACCACTTGTTAGCAGTTCTAGGCAGCTGGCTGGTTACGCTTTGCCAACTTTCCTTGTTAATTCAGACCTCTCAGGGCATGAGGAATCCTTGCTGCTCTGTCCCCAGCTGGTAACGGTTGCCCCTTTCTCTATGTCTGACACAGAAACTGACTCCACAACCAACCCACCCGATGCAGAACAGGGGATCATTCCTGCAAATCTGTTTTTCTCTGCAACTGCAGAGCAGACAGATAGGCAGTTACTGTATCTCAGCTGAAGGGTGGCAACTTTTTACCTTAGTGCAACAAAAGGAAGTCACCTTTAACTGCACGCTTACATTCCCTCGTGGTAGGATAGCAGCCCACTGGCTCTGCAATGGAATACAGTACCTGTTTCAAGTGCTGTGGTCAATTTCAGGCAGTAAACTTCTGGAATAACTAACAAAGGATTAAATGAAAACATCAAGTTTTAGTCTAGGAAATGAAAGATTTGAAGAGATATTCAAATCTGGAACAGCTAACAGCAAAGGAGATATATCACAGTTGCTGAGAAACTAGAAGGAATTCCTAAGCAGTAACTGCAGTAAGGGAAATTCACTTTAGACTTCAGGCATTTCCTAGAATGAAGTTAGACAAGCATTAGACTGCACCAGAAGACTCAACTGTCCATTGCCGCAAATTTTTAGGAAAAATTAAATATCTGTGAGGAACAGTCTAGGTCGAGCTGATCCTGACTTAAAGCAAGGAAAAGGCATGGCCTAGACACCTTACTGAGGTTCTTTCCAATCTTTTATTTCTAATTAAATATTTCCCTAATATTTTGCTGTAAATATTGCACAATTATGCTCAGGTCACTGAAAAGTTCAGGGGCAGTGTAGACCAATGGCACATAACAACAACAAATGTCACATCAAATAATGCTGGAGAAAATAAGAAACAGAGCAACATTAAAGACGGTCCAAATCAGTTGACAGGTTTTATGTACAAGGACAGATGAGTCCTTGAGAGTGAGTCCTCTAAGTGAGCAAGTTTCCCTGATCTTGTAAGCTCTCCAGCACGAATGGAAGAAAACACTTTCCTAACATTTTGTATTGTTGTGGAAATATCAAGTTTCAGACCAAGGTGCTGCTTTATCAAAACAGTTTCAGACTCTTGTACTGGTGAATATCACATGAACTGATTTCTGCACTGCAAAATATCACCTTTTACATATAATTTTTGTTTACACTTGTTGAATTTTGGAATGAAAGGTTTTACATACCCTCTTCAGTTCTGATTTCAGAATTCTTCAGCTCTTCTGCAATGTAAACTAAGACAACGGGAATAAAACTAGAGTGTTTGATGTATTACGGGATCATCTGTAAGGGTTTAAAATGAAGTAATCTCATGTTCTCAGGTGTATATAGCATTGCTTGTTCTGGGCACAAGCAAACTACAGTGCAATCCATTTGGCATTCAGGGCAAAAAGACCTGAGCCTTTTGCATTAATAAAGTTGAAACTGGGAGCAGATGAATTGTTCACCCTATTCTGCATCAGCTGTGAGCCACAGGTAGAACCACAGTACATCATGAACTCACTCCTGATGCAGGCAGCCTGTGCTCTTCTCATATTCTGCACTGGAGCTAAATTGGTGATGTGAAGGTCTCACATTATACTTAGTGTTTGAAAATCTGGAATGTCTTAGAAAACACAATCCAGAAGAAATATGATGGAAGTGATAATGTCACCTCTTCAAAACAGGACAACAAGCAGAAATAAACTATCCTGCTACTCTCACAGTTGAGCCATTGGCTCCAGACCTGCTGTCTGCTGGTTTTTTATCCATACTATTTATGAGATGATGCATCACAGCACAACTGGCTGAAAGCAGGTATTGTTTTTAAGAGGTACTGCACTCTCTTGCCTTTATACCACAGATACACATTCAGTATATTAATGTCTACTCTACATCCCTTTATATTAATTTCTGTATATTTTATATATATATAAGTTGTTGCAAATCAAGAACTAGGTAGAACTACAACACCCGTCAATGAAGTCATGGCATGTATTACAGGTTGAATTTCTAACCCTTTGGTGCAACCAAAGTGAAGTTTTCCTCTTCCTTTTATCCTAACTTTATAAATAAACCCTGTGAGCCACTTCAGTTTTCAGTCTAACCTGCAAGACAACAATCCAGGTAGAGATGCAATACTGGCAAACAAAATTGAGGATGCTTACAGTTCTTTCAATATTAACGTTTACTCAGGATTTCTGTTTTCTTTTCTGAACAGGAGTAGGTGGAAACTACTTGCTTATTTTAAAATATTTTCCTATATATTTCACTAGCAATCTGGTGGGAAGAGGACTACAAACACGTAGTACGCTGAAGAAATCCAGGACACAAATGGACTCAGAACAGTGAACAAGTCTGCTACACTGACTCACTGCATATTACACATTTGCACAGCAAACACTTCCTGGATTATTCCATCCCCGCCTGCACTTCAGACTCCCAGCTTTTTGTCACCTCTATTTATTTGTTTATAAACACAGAGAGCCAGGCTGCAATTCTCTAACTCTACAAGTCAGCTTCAGCAAACTAATGACTACCCTGGGGTTAAGATACTCTGCCACAGGATCAAATATGCTGTGCTCCAGCCCTTACAGTTTCAAAACCAATGGAACTGAAAAAAAAAACCCAAAACCCAAACCAAACCAAAACACCCTTTCAGGCATGTTATCACAGGCAACCTGGCCTGAAATTTTTAGGCTCGTCCTCCCTCATTCTGTGGACCTCCTATGTCCCTGGTCTGAGACTAAGCTAAAATAAGCACCAAACAGGTGCAGTCCACATGTAAATCCATTACCCAAGAACCAAAAAAAAAATCTTACAGAGCACCAGTGGTGTTATTCTAATTCAAAGCCATGCAGATACAAAGCTTTGGTCGTATTTTGGAGAGAAGTAGCAATGAGGAGCATGTACACATCTTCTCAATTTACACAAACTCTATTAACCAATGCCAAGAGTGTAATGAAACAGACTTCTGGCACAGCTGCTGGCAGATTTATGTTCAAGGGGTTGCTGGCACTCTGCCATTTCTGTTTACATTTCTATTCTATGTTTACCCTGTTTCTATATTACAGGAAAGTCATACTAGTTCTTATTCATTTTTTCCCCTTTGAAAATAAAGCAAATACAGTACAGCTTAATAAAGTAACATGAAAATATTAATAGCATTTCTTGCAAAAAATCAGATACTGTTGGCTTAGGTATATTCACATATCACATGTATCAAAAGGAAAGAACCACATCTAGGAGTTCAGTATTTCTTCCTAATTTCTTTTCAGAACTGGGAAAAAAACGTACTAAAAACAACTAGCCTTAGGTAGACACCTGTTTGAAATATGTTTTAATGCTCTTTCTCCCTTTAAATTGCAGGACTAGAAGACTAACAGTCAAACATAACTATATAATGACATATGATAAATGTGTAAATCAAACGGGACAAAACCAGCTCTAAAACTGTGTAGAATTCTTATCTGGAAAATGCAATGACAAAGTACTTAGAAAGGGACCCAAAGTGCTCTAGTATTATCAGTGCCATCACAGGAAAGCTAAGCCTTACTATGACAACAGCTAGCTAGCACGAGAATTCTGCTTTCCCCCAACACTAACGCATCTGAGAGGGGAAACTGATTGCAGATGATAGAGGAAGTGAAGGGCATAAATTTAGTCATATGCCTAAATCTTTGCCAGATTGAGCCCAAGAAAGATTATATTGAGACCATCAGTTCCTTTCCTTTTCTCCCCACCCACCTCCCAGTGCAGGCTCCTTTCAATTATGCCTTCTGTGACACTTAAACAAAACCTGTTGATTTAATAAAAAGCCCGGTTCCCCTGCACAGAGTTGAAGCTCATCTCCCCTTCACTTTCATCAAGGATGAGAAAGATGGAGAAAGGCACTCCTGTCTAAGCGGGAGTTTAGCTTTGGCAGTCTGAACAGCCCTCAGGAGGCGTGTTCTTTCACTTCACTGATGACAAATAGGGCATAGATAGATCTCCTGGCCCAAGTGCCAAGCTGAATGTCCAGGAAAGGCGGTATGAACGCTACCTGGAAAAAGCTGTCTGGACTAGAACATAACAACAATAGCCAAGACTAGGGAATAACAGTCAGAAGAGTACACAGGTGTATCCTGGTCTTACCAGCCTGCCCATCCCTGCGGCCAGACTTTGTCGTGGCCCAAGTGGTTTCTACAGTTATTCTCTGGCAGTGCTGAGATGTGGTTAGAGATTGTGGTTGCAGTCTTTCATCCCAACTGAAAAAAAGCATGCAGCAGTCACAAAACAGCAAGAACCTTTTCCTTCTAAAGCTTTTCCTGCCGATACCTCTGTTTCTCTGTGTCCAACTAGACAATCACAACTTAATTTGCAGGTGCATTTACTCTCCACAACTTTAACTGATCCCTGGCAGAGCTGTTGGTTGCCCATCTTTGGTAGGAAACAAAAACCTTCAGTGCCTTAGTTCAGACATTTCAAATAAACTCCACAAATTAGTAAACATTTAGAATCTAGTCCTTGATTATTGCTTAGGATTACAAGCCAGTGAAGATAAAGTAGGTGTTAAGAGGTGAATCATCTTTTTTTCCATGCCATAAGTTCTATTCTGCAGAGAGTTTGTAAAAAAGGAAAAGCCAGGTAATTGATTCAAACTATTAGGTATGTAAAAAAGCTAAAAATCTCATTTCAAATACACTGTCCTTTGCTCCCATCCAGTCTACCTTGTACCTAAGTATTTGGCTCAGTGTACTGCTGCTTATCTTTAACTATCAAACTTAAATATACAAAATGTAATTGAAAAACAGGCAAGTTAACAACCCAGAGATTGAGAATTACTGTTCATCATCATAAAAATGATTGTAACAAGTGACAGAGCATTTGGTAGAGAGAACTTGGTAGAGAAAAGCCTTTGTTCCTGACTGCTCCCCCACAGACAATTACCCTCATGTATGTAAACTACTGGTTTTGCTCGGCTGAATGTCTTCACTTTTTTTCCAACTCAGCATTTTTATATGGACCTTCATAATGCCATCAGGAGGGAAGTAACAGCTTCAAAACAAGCACTTTGAAAGACAGTAACAGAATGGCTGACAATTACAAAAGACTCGCTCTTCCTTATTCAGCACTACCACATCTGAAGAGGAGGAGAAACTGGTTCTCCTATCAGTACTCAGCTGCATGGAGGTTTTTCACTTGCGTTGGTCTGTATTCCCAGAGTTTAAATGCTGACACGAAATTCCCATGGATATTAATAATTATGAATCAGATAAGAACAGGTGTTATTGATTAATTGTAATTTAGTGGGAAATAACCACTTCTCAATTTTTAGTGATGAATAAAATTTTATTAGCAAGCGGCGAGTGAGCAAAACAGCGCTGGGTGTGCCGGGAGTCTCTGCTCTACCAAGACACACACCTTACAGGACAGCACTGAGTCCCTTTATAGTGTAGGCTTCATCCATATTCATGATGGGCGTACCCTGAGGGGTCTGCAAAGTTGTAAACAAGTTTCCCGGGCTTTTCTCCTGTTTTCGCGGGCTTTTCTCAGGTTTCCGTCACAGAAGGGGGGATGACTCAGCACAAGTGTTTTTGTAGTGGCTTGGAGATGGGGGCCATTTTAGCTCCCTTCTAACAACTGATTTTAACAATAGAAACTATATACATATATCTTATTTCTTATTTACATAAGAGAATTACAAAACTGTTTGGCCACAACATCCTGACTACAACTTCTTTTTCCCCTTGAGATTTGAATAACAAATACCATATATGTTTTATTACAACAGGGAACCAGACTTTCTATGTCTGTATGTGGAAGAGGGAAAAAAAGCATCTCTCAACTATTCTAGCTAGACATACATACCTCCAAACCAGACAAAACTGGCTTACTCCTCTAACCCAGGAGGGAACACACAGTGTCCATCAGAGGCTAGAAAGGTCACAGAGCTTCTATTTTCCTTCTTCCAAACTAGTCCACAGATGGGAATCGGTGCAAAACAGAAACACACCACACCTTTGGTTTTGCTCCTCAATCACCTTCAGTAGCAGGGAAGTGTATGTCTGAAAGAGCATTTAAGCACAGAGTTAAGTCCAAACACCACAACTAATCTAGAGTTAAGACTTTAGTACTTGAACAACATGACTTTGCTTTCTGATAGATAAAACAAACATTTGCTTAGGTTTTTGATGCTGAACAACATTTAATATGTCCTTGTGAAATTAAGCTGAAACCACAGACAATAAAACTCAAATGCTAATCTTTTTAAAAATACCTTTTTTATCCATGTTTGCAAAGAATCAGAGTCTTGTGTAGAAAGGGGCTGTGCTATAAATGACAAATGTGTTCCTAAAGGCTCCAATTACCTAGTAACAAAGAAGGGAAATAACCAAACATTATGCTAACATTGGGTTGGTTTGCCATAGTTACATCCTCTGATGTTTCTGTGACTGGTGACCTTTCAGAATAAATACTACAGGGAATAGTCTGTTCTGTGAAATGCATTTCATTTTGTTCAAGAGGCCAATTTAGTGCTTTCAGGTTTTCACAAGGTCAATACAATCTATGTACACACAAAAAAAGAAAAACAGAACTACACAGACTTCTGTCTTTTCATTAGATACACTGTGAAAAAAACCCAAAACAATAGAAAGGAACTTCCAGGATCTCTCCCACACAGAAGGCAACTTGCATTTCACTGCAGGAACCTTAGTGTCACCAAAATCTTTGTTTTCTTGCAATAAAACATAACTAATACACACACTTGGTCTAATGGGAATTTAAGACTCAAAGAGACCATCTGGGTCATTGAAACAATTTCTTTGAATCAGTGATTAACCTGAAAGGGTCTAAGAAACATATATGCCAAGTACCACAGAGCATAGATGATGTTCTATTATCTCACAACGTATGACTGAACACCTTGGGACCAAAGCATTATTTTGACACACATAAACTCCTAATTATACAAATTTATCATTCTTTTTAACCCAGAATGGTAAAACAGACTCCTTGATCTCATGAACACTGCTAATCAAATTTGCTGTATTTATCCTTAATTTTGACAGAGAAGTCAGATAAAGAAGCCTCGGAGTTACTTTGGTGCCAGACATTTCACACACGGGAAAAGAAAACAAAAGCATTGTGTAACTCCTGTACAACAGGAGACAGAGATACCTTTTTTGTTTACAAAACCTCTGTATATCCACTGAAAACAGAACTGATAGTGCTAAGACATCAACCCCTCATACTTTTTGTCTGACTGCTCTATATGTGGCAAGCACCAACTGATTTGCGTTTCCTCCCTTTATAAAATTTACTTAAAATACCAAAGGAGACATCTATCTTAATTTCATTTCCTCTTAGAAGGAAAAAAAAAAAAAAAGAAAGAAAAAAAAGAAAGAGAACAAGCACACAAACCAGACAGGAAGGTACAGCTACCCCTGCTGCAGTGGTTATGAGGCATCAGTGGTCATGGATTGCAAGTGAGAAAATCCCCACAAATTACATGACATGATCTAGTCTCCATTCACAAGCACAGCTGCAATCTAGCATAAGCTGGAATTGATACACCTGACCTAAAATCCTAAACCAAGGAAAGCTGCCTGATTTATGACCTCCTTATTATTGCCAGTTTTCAGTCCTTAGATCCTCCCAGAACATATAAACTAAACAACGCACACATAAACCAAGTAATTTTTAGCATGGATTAATTCCCACATTTTGAAGCAAATGCAAACAGCACTGGATAGACACATCATGACTGTTTTCATAGGAGTAGCAAAAACTACCTAATCAATTAAAACATTAAAAAAATATATATATGAGAATTTCCTGCAGAGAGAAATAGGCTGGAACCCTACTTTCACTGAATGAGAAAGTCTGTGGTTAAAACATAAAAAAAATATTCTCTGCCCCTATTAAATTTGATTGTAAGCAGACTGATTTCAGTCACAGCACAGACTGGCATAAGGAAAAAGGAAGAAGACATAGTTCTACATTTAAATACTTTGCACTAATGTAGTGCTCTGTACCCACAGGTCTTCAGACACTTCATAAAGTGTGAATAACTGCTCTTCTCATCTCCCATTTAAAGAAACAAAAGCAACAATGCTAAAACAAAAAGTAGTGAGAGAGCTGAGAAAGGACTTGCAGACAGGTCTCACCTCCAAACCGAAACACGTATTTGGATCAGTTTGACCCAAAATGAAAATTAAAATATCCATGCCCCCAACTGGAAAATTCAGTTGCAGTATTCCAGAGTCATTCTCCGATTTTTAACTAATTTGCCTAGGCAGGATCAGTGCTGACATGGAAATATGAAAGACTTCTGTTTGAAAAAATCAGAATATCCTGATTTTCTTAAAAGGAATTCCCATTTTTCTCAGCCAGTCACAGATTCAGGAAACACCTTCAGTTCCTGAGAAGTTGTATTCTCAGCAAAATTGGCTATTAATTTAGCAGTGCTTTGCGTTGGCCGATTAGCAGTCAAACCTACATTTCATCAGACAGAACATGCTGTCTTCTATTTGATATGGCAGAGCCCTGGAAAGACTCCTCCTTCATGCTGTTTATTGAAAACAGGATCCATTTAGGTATAAAAACCAAACAAACAAGCAAAAAAAACCTCTTGCAGTTTCAGCAAGTTAACTCATCAGTATTGGCTTCTGTGATAGATAGTAAACTATTTATTCATCAAATTCAGTTAAAACAATGGAGAAGTAAATCACCACCTGAGCTATGTAAAGCTAATATTGCTACATTGTATAAAACTAACCGACTAACAGCAAGCGCTTAGCTTAACTAACATAATAAATCAAGGCTGTGTAGGGGGTAGGTAGAAGATATAGTGGTGCGTCCTTATCAGAGCTTTAACAGAGACATGTAGAGACAAGAGGCAAGCAGAGACATGTCAGAGAACTACAGAGGCTGCGCAGAACCTTGGGGTGAAAAGTTCAACGGCGAGGAAGAGGAGATACTTCATCTCTACGACCACTATTCAGGACTCTGCAACCACCGCCCAGAACTGTTGAAGTTTACTGCGCAGAGAAACCTCATTAAAATATGAAGCGGGGGTAGGCGGGGATAGATTATGAATATATATGAGAGTTTCATTAATATACATCACTTTGTAACACATAAGCAAGACGAAAAAACTTCGAAAGTGCGCGCCGTTGGTGGAGTTGAACTCCCCAGCCGCCCAGCGCTGTTTTGCTTGTTGCCGCTTGCTAAATAAACAATTGGAATTTTTATTGGCCCTGTCTCACATCAATTTGAGAATTTACCTATAACAGCTTCCTTTGTTGAAGCACCTTGAGCCTATTAGAAACATACACCTTCACTGACATCTTGCTGTTCTGCTTGGAAAATTCAGCAAAAAGCTACCTATTTATCTTTGCATGTACATCCACATAAGTTATGTCAGCTGGCTGTCACCAGT
Source organism: Strix uralensis (assembly GCF_047716275.1). Taxonomy (NCBI): domain Eukaryota; kingdom Metazoa; phylum Chordata; class Aves; order Strigiformes; family Strigidae; genus Strix; species Strix uralensis. Next base: position 28,249 of record NW_027436880.1, read on the forward strand.
GTGACCAAAGTTCTAGGCACACAGGTTACTGACCTCAAAACACGCTGTTTGAAGTCCTTGTTTGACGTAATTTGTGTTATTCTCTACGTCAATAGCTATTTCATCTGTTGTCTACTATATTTACAACTGAACAAAATAAAGAGAATAGAAACTATTACTCAATGCAGTTTTCCTTAGACATTCTCCTGTCTCACTACAGGAATAATTTCAGCTATGCTAGCAAATATCCTACCTTTTAAGAATAAGGATGTATAGGTATCTGCAATGAACATGAATAATTTCTAATGTTATTAAAAACTCAAAACTTCCAATTTAAGAATCATAGTTGAGAAACATGAACCCCTCACAAAAATGTGCCTGACTTTCCTCTTCATTACTTCAGCTGAAAATCATTCAGAACTACTACAATAAAATCATGCTCCGTATTTTCACTGCACGATGAACATGCAACGTGGAGGTAGTATCTGACTTTTTTTAGGGAAGAGTGTACGTATAGCCAAATGAAACTGCGTTCCCAGCAACCAATAACACTGAACTTTGATATGAATTAATGATACAGAGGAAGGGCAGGAACAAAGGGAACTGGGGGGCAAAGGGGAAGATAAGCAACAGACTTGCCTAAAAAGAGGCCAGAAATCCCAAACTTGTGGTCTGTGTTCTCTTCCCATCAGAGGCAGGCATGGGCATTAGCTGTGGTTTCAACAGATCAGACCTGCATTGTGATATTCCCTTACAAACTGCAGCCAAGGAGGAGGGGCAGGGCAGGGAGAAAAAAAGAAAGAGAACAGAGACAGGGGGTTACAGCCAACAATACAATATATCCATCCCAAGCAAAGATGGCATGGATCTTCCATCATCCCCATGTCAATGTTCTCAATAATATTCATCAAACAATTTATTAAGAATTCTGAGGTGAAAAGTTTGTTCATAGGAATGTTCCTGTGATGAGGCTTTAATAAATCACAGTTCCTGTATGGAAAGAAATACATACCACATTAGACTTCCCTTGTCAAAGTTCACTGCTGAGATTCTTGGTGGCCACAGCTGCTTTAGACACCCAGTAGCTACTACAGCATTCACCTAAAACTGAAACCAAAACATCAGATAAGAAAAATTGGCATGTGTAACACATACTCAAGCAGCACTGTGGCATAATTTGCAGCGTATAGCTACATTTGTTATACCTGAAATCAAGCCTCATGTTTATTTGTAACAGCAATAGCCATCTGATTAAATAAATAATAAAACTATAGCATCTATTTCTGAATCATTTGTCTTGGATAATTAATTTGCCAAGAGCATGAGTCACCCAGTTAGAAATGAGTTAGAAAATTACTCATTTCTAACTTTATACTAATATTATCCTTAAAATAAAAGGATTCCTCCCTTACCCCTAAATTGTTGCATGTTTTGTTTCTTTTCACAATGCCAAAATCTGCTTTATACAGAATTTTTGGATTGTTGGAATAATTATCTTAGGTTTATAACGCCATTCACCCAGAAAGATCTTACGGTGCTTTATAAATGTCTGTGTATTCTTCAGTGCACCCACATACATGATGCAGTACATGACAGTACTTGGCAACACTATACAAAAGCACCTGACTGGAACTGCAGTCAGATCCTATAATCTGTTGAAACAGCAAAGGGAAACTCAGATGCACAAAACTGAATTACTAACAACAGAATTTTGCTGTTTACAGCTCAGTTTTTGCAAAATGGGGTTTATTCTGACTACAGAGGGTCAGATCAGCCAGTGCTTGGTAACACTCATCATTTCAGTGGAAACCTTTCCATTTCTTCAGATTTCAGCTGTGAGCAAACTTTCAGTAAGGAAGCCTGGCCTGCTTCAAAACTCTTCTCATCCTTGGCTGCAGCATGTTGTGACAACATCAGGGCAGCATTAAATGGAGAACTTTATGCTGAACAACATTTGGAAATACTCTCTCTAACTCTGCAAGTCTGGATATGCCCAAAGGCTGCAATCCAGCCAGCCTCCTGCATATTTGACTCCTTGCTGAAGAATTGCCAAAGATGCAACTTCAGAAGCAATTTAGCCAATCTAAGACTGCCTAATAGATGAGAAACAGCCCTGCTCTTTTGTCCCACCAGCATTTCTGCCTGCTCTTCTGCTGTCCCAGCACCTGTTTGGCCACATAGATCTACTTGCTGATTTGGCTGAAAATAATGGTATAAAAACATGTTTAAAAAACTAGCTGCTCATTAATCAACCCTTTGAGAAGCAACAGAGACTTCATGAGTTTTCATCATCTTTCATCTGCTGGTGCACTTTCAGGGAAGAAGACTGTGCTTCTCTTCAAGGACTGCAAAGAACACTGTAGTCCCATCGCATGGCACAAATACAGGCTCTTCTTTTCAGGAGTATGACTTCATTCTATGCAGGGCAGATGTCTAGTGTGTATTAAGCTCCCTGCCTTCTGTTTTTCCTACAGGATGGGCAATGGCCAGCCTGAAATACTACTAAAACATAAGCTTACAAAAGAAAAAAAAAGGAAGATGAGCTCAGACCAAAACAGGAAATGCCCTGGGCCATTTGTTATTGTCAAAGAGCCATTATTTTCAAGTCCTTTAAAGATGTGACTGGTTAAGAAATTTGTTTTCTAAATGTTAATTCCTTGCCCTTTTATCATGCTTTAGGATAACTGTGTTACCCAATATTAGACATTAAATTTAACATCTAAACTAAGAGGCTAGAAAGCAAGGTTCCTCCAGGGGGCAATTCAGGTTATGGTTATATTGCTTAGCTGTACCATGTAGCATAACTGGAAAGAACAAGAGTTTAACTTAGGCCTGAAACTATTCTGAGCATTTCTCACCACTGGCTCTACAGGAAGCCCAAGTTAAAACATCTGAAGGTCAGTGGCATGACTATCCCACTCCAGTCACATCTTCACTTAAGTTCAAGGAGAAGCCCTGAGTGCCCAAAACCATGATGACATTCCGAGGAATGGTACATAACATCAGAGAATGGCACTAGTTTCTGAGGTCAAGACAGACAGTTGACACTTGCCAAGGATAAAAGAAGCTCTGTCTTGGGTGTCAGAGCCAGAAAGATGAGTAATACTACACTGAAATACTGTAATGGCTGCACTGTAACATATCCTGCTCCTTGGATTTAGCCCATGTTACATGAGCAGTAAGCTTCTTACTCTTGAACCACATCTTTTTGAGGCACCTTATATTTTTGAGACACAGAAGTGTCCAGTCTTCTGGCTTCTACACAGAACTATATATATATATATATATGTACACACACACCCCCCTTTAGTGGAGATCTTTCAGTTTCTTCAGCTATCAGATAAATATCTGATATTTATTTAGATATATCTTGGTATCTTGGCCAGTTTCCCCATTTCAGAATGGCATGACTCTAGATATGTATTGACTTCATGTTCCAATTTATTTACCTTGTTAAGCTTCTAGTAAGAGGACAGCAACAGTTGAGAATGTAACGAGCAACAGAATGCCTTTGGTAAAGTTTTCTGGGCTGTTCTGAGGGCTCTGGGACCATTAGACAGCTATTTACAGCCTCTGTTTTATATAACACTACAAAAGAAGAAACAGTATTCTCAAAAAAGTAATCCTAAGGATTAAAGGTTGAATTTCTTACACCATGAAGAATTTCCATAAGCAGCCTGGAACTGAAATAAAACTTCTGAAACCTCAGTTGAAATAAAATTCAAACATATGTTTCATTTCAGGAAAGTCAATCCTGAGATTTTTACCTTTAAATAATGGTTACCCATGTTGGTATTTACACAGCTCTGTGGATGATTGAAAAAGAATCAACAACACATGGAGAGAAATAGTTTTACTAGTAAGATTTGGAATTCATGCCCAGCCCTTAACCTGGAGGTTTCAAGCTAACATACTGTCTGCAAAAAAAAATAATTAACATCATGTATGGCAAAAAGTGCAAAACAGGCCTAGTCCCAGACTTAGAGATAAAAAGACATTATGCAAATATTTGCAGAACATAGGCACAGGTTTAGAAATTAAAAAAAAAAAAAAAAGAAAAAGAAAAAAGGGGACATTTTAGGGAACCAAACAATATTTGGATACACAGTTCAAACACCCTTCATGAAATATAAGCAGCACATATAAAAAACATTTTCTGAAGTAGCCAGTGTTCCTGTACTGTATCTGTCCTTCTGCATTAACCATACCACTCTATTTTTATGTCCAAAGGATGTAACCTTGAAACCCATAGGAAAACTAAGATGGCTGTGTGAAAACAGCGGCAAAGCTCATACTGACTTCTCTAAGTACAGGATTCGATTTATTATTCCAGCTGTATAGCCATTTCTAACAGTATGTCCTGAGACATCAGTAGAATGTCGACTAGGAGAGAAGAATATTACACACCTAGTTGATACCAACCGTCACTCTTTCTGCTTGTGCTTTCTATGGCAAGGTTTCCAGTTATGTGATTACCAGTAACTCAAAAATGCCTGGTTTACATGATTCAGCATGATCACAACCCAAAGTGAGACAGTGTACCGGCTCTGGCTGGGATGGAGTTAATTTTCTGGGGCACATCACAAATGCCCCAGAAACTATATTTAGCAACCAGTTCTACGGAAAAGCCATCTATGCAGACTTTTCTTAAAAATAAGACAGCACGCAATTTAAGAGCAGTCATCTTTTCTTGTATAAATACACTTTCACAAAAAAACCTTTGACCGTATATTTTTTAAACAATAGTTTTACTATTCACAACATGTATCTTAAATACCTGATAGCTAAGCTATTTGCTACATGACTATGAATCAGTCAGACAAAACAGACTGAATGTTTTGACATTTGACAACAAATTGCATCAGACATTGACACTGACAAACAAAATGAATCAAACAGACAAAACATTTACAGGACAAATACTTGTGTCACAATGTGAAAACAGTTCTTACCATTTTCTCCAACGGAGGCCACTTTTGCTGTTACATTGACTACTGTGATACTGTGTTGTTTGGCCTGATCAGCCAACTCCTGTCTAAATGCTTCAGCCCCTTTCAGCAATAAAGAAGTAAAATACTTAGCCATCACTGGTGGTCTTACAGCATCTGTGCCAGAGTTACAGAAAGACCCTAGAAAACGCAGAAGAAAAATAAAAGTTGGGTTTTTTTCCCCTCCAGTTAGTAAAGCTTCAGTTTCCTTTGGTAGTAAAACATATAAATATATATATACGCACATACATACACAAAATATTTCTCAATTATTATTCATCTTGGAGTCTATTAAATTTTACTCCAGATTGGCAGTTTAAATGAGTAGGGTATGTCACAGAAACATTTAAGAAACATACTTTATCATCATTTATGCTGTGATGATGTTAAAAAGCTCCTGTGAGGTTAAGAATGCACTGTATTAGGCAAACATGAGTACAACTGCGCTAATGGAAGGCCCTAATGATCCTGCCTTGAAAAGCTTCCTAATCATAGTAACAAAAGATTTAAATGGATGGATGGATGGATGGATGGATGGATGGATGGATGGATGGATGGATGTAAAAAATATACAGCACACTAATACTGAAAAAAACTGCATTACTAATTCCTCAAAATATCCAAGCCATTCACTTATTTTAGTTGCTAGAGCCAGTATAGAACACTATTACTGTGAGGCACTTGGTTACACATGCTTCTTTAAGAGCTGTTCGAATTAAAGTAACCTGAGAACCTAAGTACACTCATACACTTGGTAAGCGTAATGATCCAAGACACACAATTATGTTTTCAGGTACATTTTTAAGCCTGTTGATGAGAGATAGAAGTTTCTGATTTCAAAATGCTAGATCTGACCTTCAAAACAGTAATCATTTATATTACCGTATTGCAGAGAATAATCGATTTTGAAACTATTTGGTTTAATTACAAGATTAAAAGGTTGGTTAAAGCTGAAATGATCTCTTTAGCTCATCAGAGAATTATGCAATAAATCAAAGGGTAGAATGAATAACCAGGGTGGAGGGAGAAACAGCAATAGCTTTTTTGTCTCAGTTGCACTCTTTCCAAGGACTAAGTCTTGAGTTATTCAAATTGAACAACATACATCTTAGTAAATATAGTTCAAATCTTCTCCTATGTAAAACAATACAGCTCCTGCTCAAGGAGTAATACTATGTTTGCCATGTACATGCTTTCAAATGAAGCTATGAAGATTTGAAAATTATATGCTGAGCACATGTAGCACATTTTTATAACACAAAACCCTGTCATGGGACCAGGTGGCCTCCATGCATCTATGAAAAGCACACATGCAGCAGTACCTAAACATGCCTTAACACAACCATGCCTCCAGCTGTGAGCTCCCTGTCTCTTCTCTTCTCAGTGAATGACTTTAAACGACCACAGGGCAACAGGCAACCCCAACACCTTACTTGCCACAGCAGCCAGCCCTGGCGCTGGGAAGCCGCCAGAGGCCAAGTGTCAAGGCCCGAGTCCAGCACCAGGCGCTATGGCTTGCCTCCAGCAGCCCATCAGCGATCCCCTCCTTCCTCCCCAGGCCCCCGGCTGGCTATTTCACACTGCCATGTGCTGCTCAAGCCCCCTCTTTGCCGGTGGGTCTGGGATTCATTTTCCAGACTGTATTTTATGCTTCCAGAGCACCTCAAGGGAGCGGCCTCATGACCATCCGCCAACTCCTTCCTCCCACCCTGCCCGAACTCCCGCAATTACTCAGTTAACCAAATTACCCATGAAACAGCCGCAGCATTTGGAGGCCGGCGGCTGGCAGAAAGCCCCTGCCCCTGGGGAAAGGGCCCCGACTACAGATACCGCCGGGGACGGCTGCGGCTCCGGTCCCACACCGCCGCGGGGCTCCAGCCAGCCGCCCCCCACCCTGCAGGGCCAGACCCCGCCTGCTCCCGGCCGGGGACGCCCAGCCCCGCTCGGATCTCCCGGGCCTCGACGCCGTCACCTGCCCCCGGGGCGACGCCTCCCGAGCTGGGGAGTGCCCGCGGCAGCCCCCGGGCCGAGCTGCGCTGCCACGCTGGGCGCCTTCTGCCGGGGCTGGGCGTGAGGGCCCGGCGGGGTCAGGGCGGCGGTGGGTGGGCTGTGGCCTCGCTTCGCGCCGAGGCGGTTTCCTCCAGCGCTGCCGGGCCAGCGGGGCCGGTGGGGCCTTGGCGGTGGGGCCGAGGTGCTACGGCTGGACGTTACGGCGGGCCTCGCGCTCCGGGCCCCGTCACCTTGTCTCCCGTCGTTAATTTGACGTAAGTTCAGGTCCCTTTGAAGGAAGAGACGCTGTGCTGGCCGACTGACACCGGACCGCAACGTGAATATCGTCTGCTTGCCAGTGACTGCCTCTGCGCCCCTCGGTTCAAGGGAAGGCTTGAACGTATGCACGCTGATGCACAACAATTACACGGACAAACTCAAGTCATTTTTCTCTTAAGTTTGTGCCTTTAAAGCTAATCTTGAGCAGGAAACAAGCAAATAGTTGAAGAATTGAAAGTCAGCTGTGGAAAAAATATATTGGATGAACTGGGAAATGTGACACTGAAGAAGCAGCTTATTGCTTAAAAGACATAAAGGAAAATATACCTATATCAGTAAAGAAGAATGCACAAATCAACAGCCTGCAAAGTCATGAGTTCACAAAATCAGCTGTATATGACTTAGAAATAATGTCACCTGAAGGCAACTGATGGCACGGGGCCAACGAGGGTACCACTATATAGGTTCAAATTAAAGGCAGTGTGAAATGCACCCACAGGACTGTGCAAATCACAAGATCAATGACACGCACTGCCCTGAAAGACAGGTGAAAAGGGGCTGATATGGCAGACTACCAAGAAGGTAACGCAGCACACCATTTTCCTCCAAGGCACCTCTGTGACAAGGAACGGGAGCTTTCCTGCCAGTCAGCTCCAAACAAGCCCTGCAGAAGAAGGACTCTCCTCCAACCAGGATGGGAAGGCAGCGCTGTCAGGGCACAGGGAAGCGCAGCAGAACCAGGAGTGCTGAGGGGAAACTGAAGTGCTTTGTCAGTTCCCCGGGGAAGAAGAGTTGAGTACAAAGACGCTGAAGCCAGTTCTGGTTTGGCTGCTGCTCAGATGTGCTGAAGGATGCTGGGCCAAGTCCCAGAAGTGTTGACTGTGTCTCTAATTTCTTCTGACAGCAGTGTAAAAGCTACCCGAGATACGCTGTCTCAGAGGGCATCATCTCATCACTCTGATGAGGAGACTATCCACAACTTTTCAATCCTGTCCCAAATATAAGGAGCATAAGTTTCTAAGGGTAATGACGAGAGCTGTAACAAGTAATTCATAAAAAAAATCTTTTCCCCTTGCAGAGTGGCACCCTTGCTCCACAAGTTATAGAGGACTTAAAAAGAAACATAATCAAATTTCAGGAGCTAATGAGTTAACACTTTTGGCAGCAGATATTTTTGTTGCAACTGGCTGTCCTTGCACAAACTACTTTAAGGAGAATATATTGGTGAAAAGCCATATAGGTTATTTACATAGATAGAGTTTCATCATCTCCCACTCCAAAACAGGCTGGGTTGGTTATGCTGATGTAATGTTTTCTTTATCATGGTTTGTGTGAGGCTAGGAGCACATGTTAGATTGTGTTTTGCTCTTTTAGTATGTTGATGGTAGTCCTTTGAGATACTAGTTTAAATTACGCAGCATGTGCAGTATTTTAAAATCAGTTTCAGAAATCTAATATTCAAACAAAACCAAAATACTGCTTGTACTATGAGCTTTGTTATGCCCCAAGTTCTGCAGAAAACAGCACCCAACATTTTTAGGAATATACCTTGAAAAATATTCCGAGAAGATCTTCAGTTTTCCTTTTCAACAAGTAGAAGAGAACAACTTTCAGGTTTGCTCACAGGAGCTAATTTTCCCCTTTATTTGAGAACCATTCTCAGTCCCTTCCTGGTATGAAAAAGGTGGTTTGGCATTAGGTTAGTTCAGTAGTTTGAATTCACTGTTCTGTTCAGGATAGAAACTAAAATACTTTTTAAAAAGTTAGCCTAAGTCTTAAGGAATGTCTACAAGAGCTTTTCAGTTTTGTTTGGCAAGCAATTTCAAATCCAAAATCGCATCACTTTCTGCTGTTAAAACACACCGACTCTTGCAACATGGCCTGCATCTGAACTGAAATCAAGCACACATCTCTTACTGATACGACACAACCTCTGTTTAACGAAAGATGGGATATAATCTTAAAGACAACCTCATCAAAGCAGCTGATACAGGATCTGTGTAGAATTATTCTTTTACAGAATTGCTTGCACTAGCTGGCATTTTCTTCAAATGAAAGACAAACGTTTGGTTTTGGTAGTTATTGACTACTTTCAAGTTACTTTTCCTTTTATTTCAATTTAAAACAGGCAGACATTCTTTATTAAAGTTCAAAGAATTCCTGTCTGAGTCTAAAGAGAAACTTATGGTGATTTTTGTTACCTAAATCCATACATTTCCATACCCTGACATTCTAGAAAAGGATGATCTGTTTGGCATTATGATACTGTTTTGAAAATGAAGCCAAAGGATTTCTCTTACTGATGTTTAAGAAATTAAATCCCTATCATGCAAACCTGGTACCAAACAGTAATTTCCACCTGGGGAAAGTTTTAAACAAAGATACCTTACAAAGTGTTTTCTACAGCTGTCACTCTGTCAGTATTGTAATCCAGGATGAGGAACAAGACAGCCTGAATTTAAAATTGGAGTTTCCCAATTGTGCTGATCCCTGCTCCGATATAGGGCATCTGCAGCTTGAGCACGTCACCTGGCCTCTTCCCTTTCACTGCCTGCAAACAGTGATTATATACAGACTGCAAAGCCTCAGCTTGCCTCTCAGCCTGCAAAACGCCTGTGGAAATAGCATCACTTTCATCACCCAGAGTATCGACAAGCTCGAACTTACATACATCCTTCTGCCAGACCTGAGGGACCAAAGCCCGGGCACTGCAGACGGCGAGGCAGGCAGGTGAGGGCAGGCTGCGGGGCAGGCCCGGCGAGGCCAGGGCGCCTTCCCGGGGCAGTCGAGGTCGTGCTGCCGCTGAGAGGGCGGGCCCTGGCGGCTCTGGGTGCCTGCAACACAGAAGCCTCAGAGAACACCCCTCGCAGCGCAGCGCGCCCCCACTGCGAAGCCCAGCCGCCGCCTCAGAGGAAACCTCCCCCCCGCACCGCCAGCCGGGCTGCCCGGCCCGGGCCCGGCCCGGCCCGGCCCCGCAGCGTGCGCCCCCCAGACTACATTTCCCGCCGAGCCTTTCGCCGCGGCAACGTCCGCCCTCCCTCGCCGGCGGTCGCGTGACGGCGCCGAGCTCTGCCATTGGTCAGATTTGAAAAGAATCGCGGCCGTGCCTTAGTTTTGTTGGTGAGTCGCAACGGTTGCTAGGGCCGCTCAGCAGAGCCGAGCGGCTCTCGCCTGGCGGAGGTCGGTGGCTGGGCTCGCTCAGCCTGCCGTGCGCTCTTCGGTAAGGGGTTGTGGGGCTGTCGGGCTCCCGGCCGCTCGCTAGAGGAGGGAAGGAGGCGGCGGTTTCGACCTCGGGGTCGCGGAGCTGGGAAGCGGTGCTGGGGGGTCTGCGTGGCGGGCGGTGCTGAGGGGTCTGTGTGGCGGGCGGTGCTGAGGCCTCTTCCCCTCGCTTCTCCCCTGGCACTACTGTGGGTGAAAACTTGTGGAGCGGGGGATGTGTGCGTGAAAACTTTTAGGTACTGCTGAGGGGCGTGCAAGTCACGGGTAGCATCCAGGGCTATGACCAGGCCATGCGACAGTGTCCCGTAAGAACGGGAAAACACTGCGAAGCCTTGCAGTGAGAGATTGGTAATTGCGGAGGAAAACTTTTCTTTTAAATTTTTTAAAGTGTAAGTACTGATGCGTTATGTTTCTTTATAAGCTGCCAGCTGTGAGGTTTGGAGCCTTTTCAACCCTTGTGCTGTGTGACAGTGCTACAGGTTGTGTGTGTACCGTGACCAGGTTTTGCTTTGTGTGCCATTCTGGATACCCTTCTCTTAAGGTGTCTGCAGCTCTAAACTCTGTTGTCACGATAAGCAGAATTACAATAACGTATCCCAGTATACAAGTACATTTTAGAGGCTACAGCCGGGCAGTATACCTGTTTACCACAGAACATCTAAGGTAATTACAGTGCTGTATGACACAATGTGCAGACAGATGGACAGTTTGCATCTTGTGTTTTACATGCTATTAGTGGTTCAACCTGACTTATCTGAATGCTGGGCTCATATGAATGCTTTGAATTCCAGCTTTGCATACATAGCTTAATGTTTGTATTTTGCCCCTTAGGTAAAAAAGCACAGAGTGAGAGCATAATCTCGACAAATCACACTTTAAAATAAGCTTATATTTAAAACAACTAAACTGTCAGTTACCTAACAACTATGTTTCCTGTCAAGGTCTGGTAAGAGTTTTGCCCTGTGACTTTGTGTAGCTGATGAGGAAGACTTCTAGATCGTGACAGCACAGGTATGTTTCTTTCCAGTAGTAGCTTATTCCCAACTTGGTGTTTGTTCAAGCTTTGTCAGTATTTCAGGCCAAGTTTTTCCTGGTTTTCATATAGTTGTCTGACAAAAATAAGAACTGTAGATTAAACTAAACATTGCTGCTTAGTTTATGTATAGCTTTACCTCATTTGCCTCTTGGTGAAGTTTGTCTGGCTTCATGAAGCCTTGTATCTGCCTTTTACAAGCTAGATAGTCAGGCTGAACTGTTAAATGTTTTGACACCAAAGTGCTGGCATATTTCAGGTTTTTTGCTGGGCGGAACAAAAATATTACGACTGCTTAATAGGCAACACCTTTTCTGAACCAGCCCTGGTCTGTCCACTGTTTTAATGAATGCTGTGTGTTCTCCATTAGTATTTAGAGACAAAATATATATACGTGGCTGTAGCATAGACATGGGAATGTAGTATTAGACCATTGACTCATCATGTCCAAAGCTTCAAAACTGTAGGAGACCATGTGGTAGATGTCTAATTGCTGGAATGCTTGCTGCCATAGTCTATGAGCCCAGTGAGTTGCTGTCATAGTCTGTGAGCCCAATGAGTTAAACTTAATTCATAACAAAAGCTGCCAAGCCACGTCTGTAACATCACAGGAAAAAGCAACTGGAGAGTGAAGGGCAGACAAGATACGCTAATATTTTGAAATAAAATGCACTTTTTAAAGATTATTTTGAAATCTACCTGTCTACTATCAACACTGAATCAATTTACTTTCATTTTCTATAGCAAATTTTCACTGCCCAGATTCTGAGATGCACAAAAATCATTAAATTTTGGATTAATAGATGAATTGCTGATCTATAAAATGACTGAAAAAGTTACTAAAAAGCAATTCTGTAGCTTGCCCTCTGGCATGAGGTCTAATTTTCTAGTGTCCCCTTAATAGCTAAAACTATATGCTAGTCTTCAGAATTTTTCTGAACTCTGTCATGCATTAAGCTACATTGTGTTATATTTATAATACCAATTATTTATCAGGTCCTGCAGAGATAACCATGAAGTTTGGGTTACTCTTGCAATGAACTTTTATTCTAAATGGACACAATAATGGGATGATGGAGAAACGGATGTGGAACAATATGATTGTTTGGTGTTTTTATTTTTTAATTCTATCTTCCTTGTCAAACATGGGTTTTAGCAAGGTTGTGGTATATGTCTAAGGCTTTTTCCCTCGTAAACAGTTGCTTTGCATTGAAAGAAGAATGGCTGGTCTTGTTTCATCGTGATGTGAACTCCATTGCAGACCCTCTCCCCAGCTATCAGAAACTTGCTGTGTAAATTTTGAATAGGATAAAGAAAGCTTTCTCCTTAAAGAAACTGCAGCTATCAGTTTCAAATTGGCTTGTCTTATATAAGAGACTTCAGAAGCTCTATGTTATGTGATCAGAAAACAAAAGAAGGATTTTATTTTATCTCGCAGGATGGAACCAAATTTGGATAAAGAGGAATTTTTCAGACCATCCTATATTGCTAGTGCTGAGCCACTTCAAAGAACAGGGCCAGTAAGTGTGGAAGACCTTAAAACAGATCTCTCTGGTGATTTTTCTTTGGTTTCTTCAGACTCGGACACAAGCCAGGTAAGAAAGCTTTAACGTTTGCATTGTTTGGATATTTTTTAATAAGCTTAGTCTTTTCATCAATACGAATAATCAGAATTTTACAGAGAAGATGAAAAGCATCTTTAGTATGTTTTTAATTTGGAGGAGATAGATAGGATTAGACTAAGTTGTGTGGCACTGCACTGATACCTTATTGGGCGCATCAGTCTTGGAGCAGCTTAATCATAGAATGTTTTTGTGGGTTTCATTCTTGATTTCTCATTGCCTTAGTGTCGTGTGTGTGTGTATATATATATGCTGCAAGATTATGAACTCTTAAGTTATCACAGCGAACTTCTGCAGAGGCCTAAGCACTTGTGAAAACTGATGTAGTGAATTACTTTTGCTTCTCTTGTCATCAAATAAGTCTGTTCAAAGTAGCCTGGTGAAAATAAAACTGCCTTAAGATGCTAGCTATCCAACAAAGAAGCTAGTCAAATTTCTAACTTCCTTATTTTTTTTTTATTTAAGAGGAACGTTTTGGAGCCTAAGGGACACATACAAGTTTGCCTGCGTATTAGGCCATTTACATCATTGGAGAGAGAAAATGAATTGCAGGTGTGACATTTATATAGCTTGAAAATACCTTAAATGTATGCTTGGGGTTTTTGGTTTGTTTTTTCCTCTAAGCTGAGCTTTTCATACACTTTTCATGCCTGCATTGTTTCTGGTTCCTTTTAATAGAGCTGTGTTTCAATTGAAGATTCAACAAGTGTCATACTGAAGCCACCCCAATATTCTTTGAGTCGACTGAGTGAAAAAACTGTTGGACAGAAGTTCACTTTTTCACAAGTAAATGAATTGTCTTTAAAAATTTTTAATCTTTTCCTGGAAAAATTTGTTTAACTTTATATTATTAAATAGCAATCCAACTAGATTTTTAAACTGTCAATAGTCTTTAAGATTATAAACATACAGAATTTAAAGGATTCTTTAAAAGTCTCTAATGATTGCTGAAACAAAATAAAGATGTTTCTTGGTAATGCTCAGGTGTTTGCCCCTGAAACAACTCAAGAAGAATTTTTTGAAGGCACCATGAAGCAACCAGTGCAAGACTTCTTAGATGGATATAATCGTCTTATTTTTACATATGGCGTTACAAATGCTGGGAAAACCTACACATTCCAAGGTATAAGTAGAAATGTGTTCTTGAATGAAATTCCTTTTTTTTTTTTTTTGAGAGGATTACTTCTAGCAGAAATATTATAACTCTCTCCTTTATTTAAGCTGTAGGCCCTGTACATTGGCTTCTCTTGAATAATAATAATAATAAATAGCCTTTGAAAGTCTCCTTCCATAACCAATATCACTAAACTGCCAACTGACAGTCACTGCCAGAGTTTACGTAAACATACAGTGGTATTGCTTTGTAAGGCTGTAATAACTTCAACCAGGTGTACGTGACTTCTTTTTTCCTCCAAGTATCTAGAGGGTGGAGGGGGGAGTTAAGAAAATATGTGTTCTGTATATCAGAATGTGAAAAGTGTGTAAGTCCAGACTCATATTTTCTTAATCATTATTATAAAGGTCATATGCATCTTATATGCATTGTCTCCAAATAAGGAATAGTATTTGAGTCCGTTTCAATTATTACAGGCAGAGCATAAATGGTTTGAAACATATTTGAGTACTTCCAAGTATTTCTGTCTTGTCTCGAGTTTCTGAGTTTATCAATAATATCCTAGGAGACCTTGTCTCCTGATGTACTGTTTCTGTACTGTTAAAGCTCAATATCCTTTCTGGTTGGAAGATGTCATTCTTTAATTATTTTTCAAAACATTTTAACAAATAAGGTGGCTTGATTTAGATGGAAACAATTTCTCCTGTAATAAAATGGCAGTTCTAGATTCTATAATGCTTATTTTATACACAGAAGTAGTAGAAGGACAATATGTCTTATGCCATATGAAATTGATCTTTATTGAAGTGACATTGTCTTCTAAGTGATCTTCTGTTAGGTAGATTATAACTAAAGACTACTGCCAGTATTTTCAGTTATCATTAATCTGGGGCAATGATGGCATGCTCTGTCCTAATAAATAATAGGTAAATGACAACACCCCAAAATTCCTAAAGTGTACAGTCCCGCATGCTTGGCTAGTTTGGGCTATATTGTGTGGGTTTTCAAGACTTTTTGATTCATGTCTTTTCAGACTCTGCAGACTTTTTCATGCTATTATATTTTTCTAGGACTTAACTATCAACTTGTGATAAGAACTGTCAGGGCAGAATGTTGCCTACGGGGTGCCATGATTTCCTCTTCTGTTATTCCCAGTATTGTCAATATAGCCTTTCCTTTCTGGCAGTACATGGCAGTCTGTATTCAGTCAATGGCAAGGGACTTAAGTGAAAGATGCAACAGTTTTTTAGGACTGTTTGTTGTTTGCCAGTGACTGCTACTTTGTTCATGTGAGGTTGAATTACAAGTGGCATTACGAGAAACAAAAAATTACGAGTAGATGAGGAGAAACAAATGTAATCCAACAGTACTTTAGTATGTTATTTGGTTCCTAGCTTGGTGTTTGAGTGCCAGCTAGATTTTACATAGGTTCTGACTTGGGCAACACAGCTAGTGCTGTAACTGGTGAAAGCCCATCTGTCTCAGGAGCGGTAGGAGTTATCAGAGGCTGGAAGATAATGCTGTCAGTCTGAGACAGGATAGTTGTTTCTCTTCCATTCTCCCCTCTTTCCTCTCCTCTCTGGTTTAGAAATCAAAGTTAAGTGAACCCTTTTTAAACTTGCATCTGGATTCAGAAAGATCAAGTGTTCACTGAGGCTTTTATCTGACTCCTTTTTGCCTTTCATGTGCAAAAGTAGGATGCTTTGGTAGGAAAGGGTCTGGGACAGGGAAAGGAGTGAGTCTTCACAAGGCTTCTAGAACTTTTTTGGTAGGGTCTGTGGAATTAGTACAGGACTGCAGCTGAGAGAGGAGTCATCAGTTGTATTTGCAGATTACTTCCTTGAGAGAGAGAGTGAAGGCAGCCTATGAAATGCAATTGAAAAACTGCAAATCTCTATTGAATGTGCGTTGGTTGTGGTTGGTTTGTTTTTTGTTTTTTTTCCTTAAGGCTAAGTTTATGCAGAACACCCCATCAGTTTTTATGTTCTGCCCCTTACTGTCTAAGGGGTAGAGCATGAGCTGTTGCTGAAAGCCAAATACCTTTCAGAACACTAATGACATTGCTATTACCTTGAGAATAAAAAACCCACTGCTTCGTGCTGTAAGTGGCCTCCAAATCCATCATGTATGCCTTGAGATTAGAGTTGCTTATCTTTCTGTCTTTGTTTATTTGTATATCTTGTTCACAGTAATAATTAGGGTCTTTCTTTGGTATGTTGCTTTCAGGGACAGAAGATGACATCGGTATTCTGCCAAGGACTATGGATATGTTGTTTAAAAGTATTCAAGGGAGGCTATACACAGCAATGGATTTCAAACCCCATCGGTGCAGAGATTATATAAGGCTGACTAGAGACCAAGTGAAAGAAGAAACTGCTATTAAAAATTCAATACTTCGCCTAACAAAAGAGGTAGAGGAGCACTTCTTTCTGTACTGACGAGTACATGCATCTTTAGATAGCTCAATGTTACCATGTTCATTTTTCAATGGGAAGCAACTCTCTGTATTTAAGTATGGACGTGTCTTTGCTGTCAGGTAGCTCTTCAGATGAGCAGCAAAGTGAGCAATATTGCTGATGAACCCTGTTCTGTGAATTTCTGCCTTGTGGCTGAATACTTTACAGAATGTAAACACTAAGGTTTTTTTCTATAGTTTGAGCATCTGATAATTTATCCTCTGGGGTTACTGGTGCTTAATAAGGATGGAATGCAAATAGTCTTGCCATCTGCGGGGATGCTAGTAGGTCTGCTCCTTTAAACAATTTACTCTCTTCCAGGATACTTGAAAGAAATGAATGATTTTGAGGTTGTTCCCCTCTTCCAGTCTATGCCAATAACCTCAAAGGAAGCAAAGGGTTTTTTGGAACAGCAGAGCTATAAAGCTGTTGGATTTCTAAAGATTTGAATTCAAACAGGTTTCTGCTGGACTTTATTCTTAAACAGTTCACTGTTGAGTAGTCCGGAAATACACTTCAGTTTCATGAATTGCTTGGAACTCTAAAGCTGTTTAGTCCAATTACAGTTGTGGGGATTTGTATTTTGTATAAGCATACCTTTTTCCTGGTGTCTTTAACTCTGAAATGAATGCAATAATGTAAGAAAACTGAGCATATGCTAGGAATTGGAACTAGAAATGGATTGCAGTGCATTTTTTATTTTTAGTGAAAAGAATTATCTGCCTAGTGGTATGCTGGGTTATAATACAGTGGTGTGGCTGTTGTGGGATGGAATCTATCTGTTACCTTGATTTTTATCCGAGTTACTTAACTAGAATTCTCCAGTGTGGAAGGCAGGTGGCAGCAGAGTTCTTCAAGACTTCACTTCAAAAGCACAGGCGTATGTTCTATCTAGCTCTAGCAGTCTTTAAGGGCTTCAGAAAAAACGATCATGTATGTGTCCCCTGTAGTTTTGCCACTAAATCTCTAAGCTGAAGTATTGTTCTTATAACAACAGTTTTCAAAGTTTGCACCTACTTCAACAGAGAGAGGTTTGGGTGGGTGTTTTATATGTGTAAAGCTTAAACCTGAAAGTTTTGATTACACACGTATTTAACTATTTCAGGAATTGCTTTATGGAATCCCAGCTTTATATGACATATGCTCTTGACAAAACATTAAAAAAACCCAACCCAAATCACACCTGTTTTTTAATCCATGTTTCTTCTCTTAAGCATACTGGTTTTGGTAGACGAGTTGCACTTCTTTGCAGTTCTGTGCCTAAAAAAACCAAACAACCAAAACTAAGAGTGGGAATGGAGTGTGTGTGTATTAACCTCTATCTGTAGGGATTTGTTTTACTTTGGGTTTTTTTTGTTTTTTTTTTTTTTAAGAATTCAGCAGAAGGAAGTTTTCCTTCTCTTTCTAAAACCTGGGCTTTATTTCAACTGTGATACAGCCTGTATCATGTAGTAGTAAGTTGTTCACTTAATTTCTTAAGTGAACAAGTGTTCTACATTTACCTCTATTTCTGAGAGTTGACCTAGGAAGCTGTAAGATACGGAATCCTGAATTAGCAAAATACCAATACTAAAAAATTTCCAGACTCTCTAGATTCACCAGGTTAAGAATAATGTGTAAACTACAACTGGAGTTCCGCAAATCATCCTGTTAAATCACCCTGTTTCTCTGTGGGGTCCCACCCCTCTATTTTTCTGTGGCTAGTTTTCCTCTGGCTCAGGGAGCTGAAGTGCTCTGTACTGTGATAGGGCCTGATGTAAGGGAAGTGTCAGGGATGAGTATTAAGGTAAGAACAATCCTTTCAATAGGAGTGAACAGGTGCATTGAACTAGACATGATGCCTAGTCAGGATCTTTGTATTGGCATATTGCAACTACACTGTATTACTGTCTAGTAGGAGCTGTTACAAAAGGAACTGGTGATCTACTGTCAACGATGTATCTTAAAGCCTCTGTTCTCTTTTGTAGGTAGACCATCAAGATAGCACTAACAGCAAAGCACCAGTTGGTTGTAAGGGTATGTTTTATATTAAAGAATTGCAATTAAAGCAGGCAAAGAAGCTTTCTTAAAGTCAACAACTGACTTCTGGCCTATGTTAATAATAAAATGACTGCTTGGCATTTTTATATGCCTGTGAATTGGATAGTGATCAATTTATCTGGCCAGAAAACACAAGGATAAAATGGTTAGAAGTTTACCTGAACAGACATTAAATGAGATGAAACTATGGCAAGGAAAAATAGTACTACTTATGCTATGGTTTCTAGTGGTATCCTGACCCTGTATGTAATTAGATAAACCTAATTCTAGCATTTAAAAACTACCTAAATACTAGGTTTGCTTTAAAATGTTAGAATGATATGTACTTGTCAGTTTGATTCTTTTAAAGACATTGAAGAGACTTGAATAATTCTAACAAAGCTGCATGTTTTTGATAGAATTTGCAAGTGGGAAAGGAAGTGGTAGATGAGGTGTCTGGCAGATATGTAGGGTAAGCATGTGACTTCCAGATATTTAAGAAAGGGGAGAAAAGTTTCAAGGGATTTTTGTCTGGGGTAAGTGCTTTTTAGAAGGCTGCTGTAATATCAGTCTTCACTTATTAATTTTTTGAATAAAGTTTATTTTACAAGGTCTATACTGACTTGTAATATTTTGTACTTGACAGATTTGGAAGAACTCTTAAAAGGCTCAGAACAATCTAGCACAACTGCGAAAAATCACGTGAAATTTTCTCTTTGGGTTTCATTTTGTGAGATTTACAATGAATGTTTTTATGATCTACTGATTCCTATGTCAAATGACAAGAAAAGAAAAACACTACGCCTTGCTCAAGACATCAAGGGATGTTCTTATGTAAAAGGTGATTAGAATACATTGCAAATTGCCAAACGTGTAATTTGAGAAGTCAGTCTTCCTGTAATAATATTTATTTCTAGATTAGAAAACTCCTAACTGTATTCACTGTGGCACCAGAAATGTCTGCCTTGGGTATGAAAGGCAACAATCTACATACACAGAAGTATCTGTACCTTTAATAGTGTTTTCTCTCTGTTGTTAACTGTAACTCTTAAAAGCCTACGTGCACTCCACTGACTTGATATTTCTCTGAAATGGGAGAAATATTGAGAACAATTGACAAATTTTTTAGTGTTTCGGTTTTTTCCATTTTCTTAAAAAAGACTCCAAATTCTTACCTATAGTTATAATTGGCTCAACAGTTCTATTTTGTTAGTATTTTCAGAGAATATGTGAGAAAGTTCAGTCTGACTGCAAATTACATTTTACAGTACTCTAATGAAGCCTGTGATGTGATTTGTTGTGGGTTGGGGGAGGCGGGGGGTTAGCAGAACTCTAACAGTTCAGTGTTTGTTTCTGGCCATGGAAATAACAGGTTTCAAATCCTATTTGATTTATAGGTTCTTTGGAAAATCAAGACACCAATTCTAGATTAAAGGCTTTTTTGGAGGTGTTTGACCTGCTCCTTTTATCTTTTATATGCCAAATTATAATTCAAAAAGCTGAATCAGATGATAAACCCAACTCCTTCATTTCTTCAAAGACTAGAAGAGGTGTGAAGTAGGAAATAGTCTGCTTTGAGCTATGCTTCAGCATAATCTCTTTTTATAACATTTGGAGGTATAAGGCTGTTCCTGATGTTCTAGAGGAAAACCAGCTGATGATTTTCTTATTTTTCTTCCTCACAGCTGGTATTTTTGCTAGTACAATTTTGGTGACCTCTAGTTTAACAGAGGCCATAATGTTCATATTCTAAGTTCCATTAGTAGGGTTGTAGGTATTTACTCTAGCCCATACCAAGGTGATATACAGTCATCATATTGCAGACAAAATTCTTCACTGATTTTCTTTTTTTTTTTTTTTTTTTTTTTTTTTTAACTTGATGGCCCTGAAAGATGTCTAGGTGATTTTCCCCCCGCACCCTCAAAATCGTAGGCTAAACCAGAGAAGCTGTCCAGGTAGAATTCTGCCTTGATGAGTATGAACATAGGGCGTTCATGCTCATATTAGACCCTGTGCTTTGGCTTTTCAGAGTGGAGGCTAAGGTTGCTCACTTAATTTGGATGGAGCATATTTCTGTGTGCTAATAGGATGAAATGATGAGAGATATGTGCCCTTCCTTTCCCATGGAAGGAAGAATCTTGATTTTGTCGTCACATAATTTCTGTCTGAAGCATGCTTAGTAAAATGTTTTTGTCTCAAATAAACGTATTATTCTTGGTGTGCATACGTTATCCCCTAATCCCTTCTTTCTTTTTGATAATGATATTTACAAGATTACTGTGTTTGTTCTTCCTAAAGGTCTGCAGTGGGTTCAGATTTCTGATTCTAAAGAAGCTTTTAGACTTCTAAAACTGGGGTTGAAACACCAGAGTATCGCAAGCACGAAGCTAAATACTTTCTCCAGCAGAAGGTGAGAAACTTTTTGAATAGCACTGGGCATAGGATGGTGTCTGGGAGGAAGGGGGAACTAAAATATGGATTGTGGCTTTTAGGAGGGGAAGAGGCTTTAACAGGGTCTAGATATCTAGGTTTGGCATCCTTTAGCACTGTGTGACCCAATGTTTTTAGTCAAAAGGATTCAATCCGTCAGTAAGATGAACCTGTACAAAAGCTAACAGATTTATCAAATACTGTCCTTCAAGCAAAAGCACTTAGCTTTATTCCATCTAAATGTCTGAGGAAAAAGCAAAATAAAGGCTACACCAGCATCTCTTTAAAAGTTTGTATCTGATAGAGTATATGCTGAGACAAGTTGACAGATTCAACAGTGTTTTGAACAGATGTTGTGGAGGCTAAAAATATTTTGAAGGTATTAGTCTACTTTATCTTCTCTGCTGATTTAAACTTTTCCTTTTAGTCACAGCATATTCACAGTTAAGATACTAAAAATTGAAGATTCAGGAGCCCCACAAGTCACCCGAGTCAATGAGTAAGTTCAGAGCAGAGACCCTCTCTTCTTTTGTGATGAAGTTGTCAGTTATCTTCTGTGTTGGTGTACTGGTACTGACTATATACCCAGTGCTTCCTGGTAGAAGCTCATGCACTTTCTACCCACTTCCCACTCCTTTTCCCCACTTTCTACAATCATGCAGTACTTGGCCCTCTATCTCCAGCCATCAGGTTGCAGTGCTGTTCTATATCTTGTCCCCTCTGTTCAGCACAAGTTTCTGTTAGCCTGCTATATACCTGAACTCGTCTAAGTCCTCAAAAGGAAGAGGATGGCCGGGGGGGGGAGGGGAAATAAGAAGTGTGTTGGGAAAAGATTTGTCAGGAAGTAATGTAAAATTTGATTGGGAAAGCAACACTGAAAAGAATGGAAGTGTTTGTGCAGATGAAGATCAAGAAATTCTTCCTCTAAAAACAGTGATCATTTTAAAAAGTGAATAATTTGTGCATGTTCTAAGGTAAATAAAGGGAGTTTTCCTTATCTGTTTTCAGATTGTCACTGTGTGATCTTGCTGGTTCAGAAAGATATGCCAAGACCCACAATGAAGGTCATAGATTGAAAGAGAGTGGAAATATAAACACCTCTCTTCTGATTCTAGGCAAGTGTATTAACGCACTCAAGAATTCTCAACAGTCAAAGTAAGTCCTTGTACGAATTGCAAACTGGTTGTGGCTTTTAGGTATTACCTACAATGTTTAAAATATGCAATGCTAATACTAAGTTTTTGGTGGAAATGATGTATAGACTTGTTGATCTACCAAAGTTATCTTAAACTTGCCTTGTTCTGCTCTTTAAATCATCAATTCTAATCTCCTTTAAGCATGCTATTGTATATTTTAGCAATTTAACTTTACTCCTCTGAGCTTGGTTTATCAAAAAATCAAACTTTGGAATAAGTTTAAACCCCCCTTTTCACCAGTGTCATAGTAAGTGTCAAATTTTTAGCGTTTTATTACTCCTTACGAACTAACTCAACTGTCTAATACTTCTAGTGTAACATTTTTTCATCAGCAGAACATTGCTGTGCTATCATAACTGTGCACCATTTGACAAAATTTGTCTGTTTTTTAATAAATACTGACATAACTTTTAACACTCTCCTCCTGATCCAGCTAACCATATGCAGACAAAAGAAAGCCTTCCTGCTATTTATGCCCTACCTTGGGGATCTAAATAAGAGTGAAATAATACAAGAAGCTAGTTGTCTAAAAAACAGTACAATATATAGTCACAGCTGGATATAACTGTCCAGGAACTGCTTTCTCCACATGTTCTCATTTGCAGCTCTATTTCTGTCCCAGAAGTTAAATGAACCCAGTCTGCTGATGGATGTGCTTTGCCAAATTCACTTACCCCGTAGCACTCTTCCTGACAGCCTGTTCAAAGTCTGTAACACCTTAAGATGAAGAAGCTTTGCTAGCGTGTGTTCCTGATTATGTTCTGTGAATTTACAGTCTGTCTTATTTTTCTGTTCTTTCCAGATAGGAAGGATGCATTAAAACTAGCGGCTGCTTAGAGGGCTGTTAATGTATTCAGAATGACTTCTTCTGATCCCAATAACTTGGAATTTTAAGAGATCATGCTTCAGAGCATTTCTTCTATATTGTTAAAGTGTTAATACATGCCCTTTGCAAGTTGAATAGGAAATAGAAACTTTCTTAAAATTATTTTGGACTACCAGTCCTGCAGCAAAGCTATTTGTGAGCTGTCTATGTACTCTGGTAGGAGTGTCGCTGCCTTCCTGAGTTCTGTAGCACTGTCCATGTAACTGAATAGCTGTTATGTGTCCAAAATGCAGGCAACCTATTTGGTGGCAAGTGTGCGTTCAGTCATGTTTTAGGAATTCTCATAAAATTTCCTATAAGCATCAAAAACTACATCCCCAGCTGTTAAATTCAAGGGCACAAATTGTGATTTTTTTTTTTTTTTTAGGAAGTGCCAAACTGCTGGGAGATTAGGAAGAAAGTTCTGAAAAGTATCTCCATGTGTTTGGTGTATGCTCATTTTCTTGCCTAGGCACTTGCTCTTGTCCATTCTCAGAGGCCGGATACTGAGTGAGAGAGATCTCTGATGATGTTGGATACTGCATGCCTAGAACTAGATATGTTCTCTTCATTAATGTGGAAGGGAAGAGAGAGGTTGGGGTATAGTTTGGTGTAGCATGAGGCTGTGTGACCTGCCCAAGGCTAAACGTTGAACACTTTCAGTTTAAGTGCTCCCATTGGTTATATTGCTATAGCCTATCTAAGATAATGGCTAAAGCCACAGTCACAACAGCCACATGGTCTCTCTACAAACAGCTGCATCTAGTCCAAAACAATTTTAATTTATTTAATGACTACTACTTTAATAAATATTTTTAAGTCTTCATGCTGGGTAGCTTTTACACTGACTGGAAATTATTAAACATCTGGTCATCTGTTCTTTTGTCTTTAAAGGTCGCAGCAGCACATACCCTTTCGGGAAAGTAAACTAACTCATTTCCTTCAAGGATTCTTCAGTGGAAAGGGGAGTGTATACATGATAGTAAACATAAGCCAATGTGCTTCAACGTATGATGAAACACTCCATGTGTTAAAGTTCTCGGCCATTGCACAAAAAGTAAGTGTGTTGCAGTTTATCTTGATCAGTACTTCTGATTTGCCTTTAAAGAGCAGGTTCCCTCACTCCTAAGAATATGAATTTAGTGACTGGGTTTTTCTGTCTCATGTTGCAATCGTATTTTCTGATTGCTCCTAGTCAGGCTTTATTTCCTTGTAAAGCTTTTAAAAAGGCTTTGTTGGGACATATATTTCCTATTAAAAATCCGTAATTCCCATAAAATATCCAGCCTGACAAGACACTTGCTATATTTGGAAGAAATTCCATGAGATCTGGGTGAATTTTTCTTCTGTAGTCATAGCATGCTCTCACCTAGTAGCAAGTCTAGCTGCCCCATATACTACTGCTATCTTAATGTGGAATATTGCTCACCTGAGGTATGTAGGTTGAGCACCAAAGAGAATTTGAAAGGTTGTCTTTATGTCCTCAGGAGCTTCAGTGGGAAGGTGGAGGTTAAGCAGAATGAGTAGGAGTAAGTGCAGGGATAGAACCCTGGTGGAGTTGGAAGACAAAAGTATTGGGGATCAGTGCTGCAGCCTTAATGGAAACCATGGAAAACTTCTGTTGACAGTTAAATATGTTCAAAGGACAAGAGATCCAGGCCATTAGAATGTGGGCTCATCTAAATGGGTTAAGTACAACACTAAAACAAACAGAATTTGTTGGATGGCATTTGTGTAATGCAACTAGAAACTCAAAGTATAGGAAATACAGAAATCTGAAGGTGCATGAGGTGGCAACCCTCTTGTACGTTGTCAAGCTAGTGAAACTTGGTGTTCCTGCAATCAAAAGAAGGGTTAGACTCTAAAGTGACTCCTTTATACTCTAGCTGGAAACCAGTTGAAGTAGTGACTCTGAACAGATGATAGACTGGGGGAGTACTGTGCTCAGGAGACCTATAGGGAAGTGCAGCGGGTATATCTTGGAAGCGCCAGTAGAGGATTAAAAAATACTGAAGACTTTATTCTTTGTTTTCTGGGTAGGTTTTAGCTATGGACACATCTGTTTTTGTCCAAGATCAGTCATTTGACCAGAAATCAACAACATCATCACTACTTAGTCACATTAAAATGCCAATTTCAAGGAAAAGAGTTACTGTCCTATGGGACAGGAGCTTAGAAGATGTGATTGAAGATGATAACGAGATGGAGGAACAGCATATGTCAGGAGAAGAAGCAGTGCAGAAACATGAAGATAATAAAGTTATTATGGGAAAAAAAGAGTACATGGTATGTGCCAGGGGTATGTTAAGAATTAGCGTAGCATGGAGTCTTGAAGCAAGGTATTATTCTGGTTTTCCCCCCTCTCA
This sequence comes from Strix uralensis, assembly GCF_047716275.1. Taxonomy (NCBI): domain Eukaryota; kingdom Metazoa; phylum Chordata; class Aves; order Strigiformes; family Strigidae; genus Strix; species Strix uralensis. Next base: position 53,804 of record NW_027436880.1, read on the forward strand.
CCTTTTTTTCTGATCACCCTTATTTTATCTAAATCCAGCATTAAGAACTAAAAGTGGGATTACTCATGATGTGATGATGCCTGTTGTGGGAAAACTCTATAATGTGTCTGAATATAGACCAAGCAGTAAGAATTGCAGATTTGGCTTTCTCTCCTTTTGGTAGCCTGTGGTCAATGCACAGCAAGTATTACCTGCTTTTAGCAATACAGAAGACTGTTTCTCTGTATTCTGTGGACAAGAAAATGCTGAAAACTGTTCCTTAAGGAACAGCAAATTTAGTCACTTCTAGGGAAGATGAGGAGGGAACTGAGGACTAGAAACTGTTTTGTGGAGGTTTCATTAATATTGTCCCAAAAATGAGCACCTGGAAAACAAGAGCCAAATCCTGTGGAGCTTAAGCCTGTTTAAGACAACTTCAACAATTCTTGTAATAAAATGGATGTTCTTTACAAATGCCTGCTCTGTGCAAACTTATAAACTGCTGTGTTTAGTACCAAAGAGATCTTCTGATCTACTCATAAATCTTCCTGTTTATGAATAAGCTAATAAAAGAACTGGAAGAAATTTTGTCAGGTGGAAGGGTAAAGTGGTGTTGTAGTGTTTGAGGAATGAGAAAAATCTCACTTATGGGAAACCATGTCGTTATGAAAAACTTAATACTAATGGTAATTCTAGATGCTGCTGAATCTCATAGAAGAGTTGAAGAACAAACTTATTGCTGAAAAGAAGAATAAGTTACTGCTGGAACTAAAGATTCGTGAAGAGGTGATGCAGGAATTTGCCCAATATTTTGCTGAGCAGGAAATATATTTCAAGTAAGTTAGCTTTAAGTGGTTTTTAAAGTTAATGATTAAAAAAAATTAAATTCCATTCATTTATTTCTTAAATCTGTCTCTTGGCTATAAGAGACCACACTCTTCTGCTAGACTTACTGCCTCTGTTAATAGATCAGTTTCTGTTTGGACTATGAGTTCAGGAAAAATACTGTGTAGGAAAGGCTTTGATTTGGGGCGCATAGGGTGTGTGTGTGTGTGTGTGTAATCTGTCAGCAGTGTTCCTGTAGAGCTCTCCCTAACAGAAGAGCTTTGATAGGATGTCTGTAGAAAGAGTGACACTTGCAAATTCTTTGGTTACTGCAGTCTTAGTGATACTTCAGATGGGTATTCTGGCTCAAGAAGCTTAGAAAAAATGCTTGTAGTCAAGTGTTAGCCATATCTGTGTATATATGTCTCCCCCTCATTCTTCAGGAGTGTGCATACTCTGGTGTAGCAACACCATTTTGTGTATTGTTTTATTGTGCCAAAATAAAGAAAAAAAATCTTTGTTTATAGGCAGCTGTACTAATAACTTTGTAGCAGCTCATACTAGCTAGCTTTTATCTGACTTATTTTTCCTACTATAGTGAGTTCCTTTCTTATGAACGAGAACGGCTTCAAGAAGATTCTGACAGACGCCTGGAAATCTTCAAGGAACTTGTAAATGGTGATCTTGAAGACATGGATGAAGAAAATGAACTAAAGGATAAGCCTCTCAGTGAACAAGCTGGACCTCTGGTATTATGCCCCTGATAACATCCCTTTCACTAACTACCTGTTATGGTGATGGTACGTCTCAAGAATTAGAAGAATGGTTTCAAGGAATTGCATGCTGCCTAACTGTATCCTCAGCAAGATATATTTATCATGTTCAATAGGAGTAGTTGCTGTGCCTCGGATATGCATTTAGGAATCTGGGGTTTTCTGCATTTCTGCAACACAAAGTGAGAATTACTGTGTACAAAGAAACTGGGGGAAAAGCTGCAATTATGCTATAAACTGTTGCATTGAGTGCCTGTTTAAGGTATTTGAAGCTGACTTCTAAGACCCCATATATGGATGGTACTGGAGTGGTCCCAGAGACTTCTTTCCTCTTAAGGCTATTGTGGCTACAACTGAAGCAATGATAATTGTATATACACTTAAGCATAACTAAACTCTGAAGTTGAGGCTGGTTCTTGTGAGTTTCGAACCCTTTGTTTTTAAAAAAACAAGGAGGAAAGAAAGTCAGTGTTTTAAGTACCGCTTAATTTGATAAGTTACCACAAACTTATTTGACCTCACAAACTTTTACTGATATTTGAAAATTTCAGATGTATTCCTTCTAAAACTGTTTGCTTGCTGTGTTCATTCAGTGTTCTCATCGGGTAAAAATGCTAGCTTTTATATTAAATTTGGAGGGGATGCTTTTGTGGTGGTATAAAAGGGAATGTGATGGTGGGCCGTTAAATGCTTTAAAAATAAAGTAGCTGTTACTTGATGCTGGAGAATTCTGTGTGAAGGTAGAGAGAAACTGGCAATCAAATTGCCTGTGAACCTACAAGATGGCTTTGAAGTCAGAATTAACTGTACTTAGATGTTTGAGTACATAACGTTCTTTGAAATTTTCAGTAGAAATAATGGATATTGTGTAACTATTTGCTACTTCTAAATGGATATAAATTATCTTTCAGGATGGAGAACATGGCATAGGGCCAGGCACCTACATTGATCTTGAGGATGTTATTGATTCTCTGCGGAATGATGTCGTTGATACCAAAAAGCAGGCGGAAGAAACATACAGATACATTGTGTCTCTGGAGGACCCACAGGAAGCTATAGGTTGGCTTGAAAAGCAACTGGGAAAAACTAGCACTGAACTAACTCAGACCAAAGAAAAGCTGACAGAGAAAACCAATGAACTAATCAAAATTGAAGAACAGCTGACACAGAAAACCAAAGGTGAGCTGGGTGTGTGTGTGATGTGAAAGAAAAAAGAAATGACACTGTAAAATAGAAATAATCCAGTTGAGCAGGATTTTGGAACCAAATCGTATGTTACCTCTATAGGTGGTAATCAATTGTTTTGTGTATGTTTGGGTTGAACAATTCCACAGGCCTTGATTATTTCATTTTTAAGACAAAACTTAGAACTGTCAGTTGAAGACTTCTGAATTGTGGGGGTAACATGTCAACATTATTTATTCTTGATTTCATGGTTATATTGTGATCCCAGCACTTCACATTTTGCTGATGCAGTGTTTTCAGGTATTCTGTGGAACATTCATAGATAAAAGTATCAATACCTCATAATATGATTTCAGCAGAAGTCTCTTGACATGATCTATATTTTATACGGGTTACAGGGCCCAATTCTGTTCAAAAAAACCTGAACTTTTGAAATGTGTCCTGTAAGTAGAAGCCAACACAAAAATAAATGAGTCTATTCAAAAGCTACTAAAGTACCAGAAGATCTGGAAAAATGGATTACTGAGTAAACCATGTAATAGCCACTTATTTGATGCAGGCTTCTCTTCCTGTTACAGACTTTGAAATGCAGATGATTAAATCGGATGAGGCTGCTGAGCAGCTTAAAGAAGCAACTGAGGTAACTTTCTCAAAAAAAACTTGTGCAAAATTACTTGCTTTAGTACAAAATTTCAGTAGCTTAAAATGCTATTGTAGTATGTTTCTAGCTTTTTTTATATCAAGCTTAGCTTAACTGATCTTGCTTCTAAATGCATTGTATAGTTCAAGAATTTAGCATTGACTGAACTACTTTCTTTTCTAAGAAAATGAATACGCAGAATAAAAGGATTCAAGAACTAATGGACATCGCAGAGCAAAAAGATGATGCTATCACGAGACTGCAAGATTTGATATCCTGTTTAGAAGAAACCATAAAAGACTATGTAAGTCTTAGACATCTCAATTTTCTGTTTACAAAAAAATTAAATCTGTGCTTATAACGGACTTGACTATTTTGGAAAATTGAATTTTTCTGTAAGTAATTGCTACTTTCTTGAAATGGTAGCAGGCGAAGTTGGCATTACAACTGAAGTTACGGCAAAATGTGTGCAGAGGTGTGTGTGGAAAATAGGATTTCTGGAAGCAGTGATCTGGAGTTACTATTGGAGGACTGTCGATGAGACTATGAAGAGCCACTCTAAAGAAAAAAACAACACTCAAACTGGGAGGACTCCAGCTGTGGGAAGAGAGGGATTATGTCACTGTCTTTTTTATTTTTGCCTGAATGGAAGAGGAAGGAAAGGAGGTTTTGCTGCAGCAAAAGCTCAAATTTAATTGAAGTTAGAAGTTAGTGTGAGAAGGACAGTGGTTGTGTAAATTGGCAACAAAAATCAGTGTGTCCCACCTACTACCATGATGCACACAAACTTTCTAAGGCAGAGCAATAATATGAATGTATTGAGCAGAGTTTGATCTAAGAGTGGATGGCCAGGGTATCTCTGCTTTTGATGCGATCAATAAAATTTGCAGCTGGCTAGTCTGCTGCTGGCTGCTGAATGCCAAAAGGCTGGCTTGGCTACATGTACACAGGTTAAAAAAAAAAAAATCAAAACATGCGGTTAGGTGTTTTTTTGAGCCTGATGCCCTGTAACCTGAAATGTAGTTCTGAGAACATTTTAAGTTAAACTTAGGCAGCGCTCTGATCCATTTTTCTCTTCCACTGTGAACTTAAAGCTTTGACCATACTTAATCTTCTATTCCCTCTCTGCCTCTGAGCAACTTAGCTTTTCAATAGTATTAATGCTCAGAGTGGTAACAGTTGTGATGACTGCTTCCTATCACTGCTCCTTCCAAGAGACAGGCTCTAGCTCTGTCCAGTGTTTCTATGAGACTGTGTGGGATGAAACTTAAAATGTGACAACAAACCTCAAGTCTGTTCTATAGATCATTATTTTTTTTAATGAATTACTTAGATGAGTGATTGGTCCTTGGCAACCAGCATGGCTTGCCACTTGTGTCATCTTGTGAGTAAAGAAACTTTATTCTTGGTCAAATACATAGTCTAAAGTATGTATGACAGAACTGACTAGGCTTTCAAATTGCATCAGATCTTTCATGATAAAAATGATCTGTGGCTTTGCTGAAGGTGGTTAAGACTCCCAGCTCTACCAACTATGACAAGAAAGTGATGAACTTGTAGAGCTGACCATTGGCCCTTTGAGCAAATCATGGATTTCCTCAACTCTTTTGACACTGGATACTTCAGGTGGTAAACTCCTTTTGCATTTCGTAGTTTCCTAGTCTCTTGCTCTACTTTCTGTACAGTGCAAAGCATTGTGCTTATTACTGTCTGAAGGTGTACCTGCTTTTTGTTTAAGCAACTGATCTGTAACTGACTTGTTCTTCTGACAACCCATATACAGGTTACCCAGATAGATTTGTAAAAATATTTGCATCTAAAAGATTACTAAGCCTATTAAGTGCTCACTTTGTAAAACTTCAAAGTAATTTATCTTATTTTAACACAGGACAACACTGTAACTACCATTAAAAGAAAATTGGCAGAAAAGAACTCTAATGAACTGATTGAAAGCAGCCAATTCAAGGATTGTGAGGAGACTCTATTGAAAGTGGGAAGAAAACGTTGCTCTGAAAGTAAGCCTATTGTGGAAAAAGTCAAACCCTGAAACATGAACTAGCACAATAACAGTTTTTGCAGGTTTGATAAACATTTAGCAGTGGAACAATAGTTAGGTTTTCGTATAATACAAGCCTTAGTCTGACATTAACAATGAAATGCTCACCTAAATCAAGTTGATGAGAATCACTTCAGAATTTTGGATTTGGAAAGTTTAGTAGAGATACTCTATTTCTTTCTAATAGAGCTTTAGATCTCAGGAAATGGGGGAAATTACTTGTGATGAAGGCACTTTGGGAGAGAATGGTGGGAACTAGGATGGGGGCTCATCTGTAAATATATTTTCAGATCTGTGTGCAAAGGAAAAAATAATTGAAGATATGCGGATGACATTAGAAGAACAAGAACAGACTCATATTAAACAAGATCAAGTGATTGAAACCAAATTAGAAGAGACCAACAGATTAGTTTGGGGTAATCTCTCCATGGAAAGGGAGCAAGGAGACAAAATTGTTTTGGATGTATTGTGATAGCTGCTTTAAATCTCTGTTTTGATTTGCTGAGTGTTATTTAGGCATTAATTTTATATAGTACATAACAAACTTCTAACAGTTAAAGGCTTCTGTTGTCCCTCTGTGGTCATGGCTGATAAATCCAAGTAACTTTAGTAGAAGGATGTGAATGTGGTCAAATATGCATTTAAGACTATGTTATATAACCTCATTTTGTGTGCTGACTAGAACTGGAAGCATGGAAGCAGAGATATAGAGAGCTGGATAACCAGAGCAATAGTGACTGGCAGCAAAAGATGAGCAAAACCACAGAAAAAAAATAGATGAAAATGAGGAATTAATAAAGCTGCGAAAAGAACTGAAGGTAAAACATGGTGATGTAATTCATACTTAGGTTTAAAGCCATAACTTTCATTTAGGAGTCTAAATTTTTTTTGTGTTGCTATCTTCAAGAACTAGGGCACAATGTGGCAAGTTCTGGTAAAGGAAACCTCCTCTAAAAACTGCCGTGCATCAGTGCAGCAAAGTCTGGATGTGGTGTCTTTGTAATATACAGCATCACTGATGCTCCATAATGGAGTGCACCCTTCACTATGTTATGCTACCATGGACGGTGCTTCTCTAGCTGGGCTCCTCTTAAAATTGTCTTGAACAGATGTCAAGAGTTAGATTGTTTCAAGCCTTTTTCCCGTCAGTTGCTTGGGCAAATAAATCAGACTGTTTAAAGATCTTGTGCTTGCTGTGTGACCTGTAAGTCCTTCCTGTTAGACTAAGGATTTACCTCTTAATTCTCCTTGGATTAGAAAGTAGACTTTTTTCTCAAGCAGCTTTTCAGGTCCTATGTGGGAGAATGTCTGACAAGAGGTTTGATTGTGGCAGAGAAGGAGGCAAAGTTGCTGTGATTGAAGCGACATTCTTAGTTACACACTCTCTCTGTTTACCATTCAAATTTTGCTGCATTTTTTGCCTTTCAGTCTTGAAGTAGGTTTTTTAACATGTTCTGCAAGTATAAAAGATTGGGAATTTGTAAGTAAAAAGGGTCTTTTTGCCATTACCTTTGGTGTAACTTTAATAGTGTTTGTGACCTACCCAGAGCATTTTTTAGAGGGAAAAAACTCTGTTCCCTGAAGATGTGCCAGTCCGAATAATAAGTTCTGAGAACTGCTGAACAATTTTTTTAACTGGAAAGGAACAAATGAGAATATAATACTTGCACTTGGGAATATGCTGGAGTAAAACTGTGCTAGTATTTCTGTTATCTTTTTGAAATTAATGAGTTTAATGGTAATCTGGATTTTAAGACTTCTTTTTTTTGTTGCTTAATCTCTGCCTATGGCTTTATTTCTGGTTCCACTAAAATAGGAAAGTGAGACAAAGTATCAAACTGATAAAAAGAATTGGCTGGAGGAAAAAATGAGACTCATGAGTGAAATGAAAGAAGCTGAGAGCCATCACAACAGAGAAATGAGAAAATTTGCGGATGACAGAGAACGTTATGTAGAGCAGCAAGCAGAAATTGTAAGTGACTGGAGGTCTCGTCAGAGTCCTCTAGCGTAAGTCGTTAGTACAGAGCAGATCTCGTGTCAAGTGTTAACAGTGTGGGTGCTTGAGGGGAGCTGGCCTTTGTCAAAGTCCCCTCATTTATCACATGACAAAGCCTACATGAGATCATCTCAATGTGAAAGGGAAGAATAGGAGTGTCACAAAATGAAAAAGCGTAATACGTAATGGAAGTTAGTGTGCCTGTTCCTTTCTATCCTATCACCACCACCACCTTCTTCAAACTTCATCTTGTGTGTAAAACACCAATAAGTAACCTATGCTTAAATGAATTGCTACTTAATGAAGCTAAGAAAACATACTTTGAAAAACAAGATTTGTTGCTTGGCTTTTCTGAAAAAAAAAAAAAGGGGGGGGGGGGAGAAGCCTATGAGGCTTTAGAAGGAAGAGAAGAAGCAAGCAGTAGTTGACAAAAAAAGCCTCTTTCCAGATCTTTCCAGTAAAAATACTTGGTCAAAATGCTAGTGGTTTTGCTCCCATACCACTTTCAAAGTAGAGTGACTGATAGTTAATAACAAGGTGGATACCTTGCCTGGTCACTGGGCTGTATCAAGGTTGTAATTTCTTAAGCATATGAAATTATTGTATGAATCTGTGCAATCTAAAACTGTACTTGCATCTAGAAGTAGTTAGCAATGACCTTCTGGACCTGCAATCAGTACAGGGGGATGTTAGGAGCTTGGGACTACTTTCACTTTGTCTGTGACTTTGCTTGCCTGAGACTTTCCAGTAATAAAATCAGTAAGTGGGCAAGCAGGAGTGGTGGTTCTTGACAAAAATTCTCTTCACAAACAGTATAAATATAGATACAGTTTTTTCTCATTTGAAGCATGGTTTGCTTTTGTATATTTGTAGTGAAACTAGTTCTGTGTGAGCTTTTTAAGATCTACATAGGCTCTCAAGTCTACTGAGGCCATAAAATAGTACTGACTATGCCAAACTAAGCTGTCAGAACAGTTCAGATGGTTTGTAGAAGTGGTGTTCAATTCTAACCTATTTTTTCCCCCATTCAGGAAAGACTTGCTGCACAGCTGGTAGAAAAGGACAACAATCTTCAAAAGTGGCGTGAAGAAAGAAATAAATTAATAGAAGCTTTGGAAGTACAGCTCAAGACTTTGGCTTCTATCACCATACAAAAAGATAAAGAAATAGCAGAACTGAAACAAGCTGCAGTAAATGATTCAGGAAAGGTCCTCTCTCATTCTTTCTGTTGTTTCTGTGGGATTTTTTTTTTAGTTGTTTTTGTGATTTTTCTTTTGTTATTCACTAACTCTGCAAAACACTATGTTTTGGCTCTATTCCAAACATATTGAAATTGTTTGCAGCTAATACAAAAAAAAAAAAGCTTTATGCTTTTCTGAAACTGAATTTGTAACAGTAACTGAAGTTTCAAAAAACTTAGTAGTTCAAATAAACACTCAAGTCTATTTGATCATTTGATTGCAATTTGATTAGACTGGAAATCTGAAACAACTATCACATCAGCTGCCTTTTGCACAGAACCAAGAACTTCACAAACAATGGGAGGTGAAATTTATAACCCTACATAAGTAGATTAAAATAAAAATTTTGCATTGCATCTTCCCAGGCTGTTGTATGACCTTTCTTGGCTTTAAGTAGAGGCCACTCATACATGAAGTTGTTGGCTTTTTGTTGGACAGCTGGCTGTTTGAGCCTGCAATTCTAAAACTGATGCTACTGAGTAATTGTAATGATGCTCATGCACATGTTAATTTCTTTTGCCAATCCTGCAATTTGTGGCAATTTTTGCTATGTTTATTAGGATGAGGGAACTGATACAGAAGAACTAAGAAAACAGCTGGCTGAGAAAGATGACTTTATAAAGGAATTGAAACAAGGCGTTAACCATAAAAGTCTTCAGTCTTTGGCAGAAGTACCTTTACCTGAAGGACAAGATAAAATAGATCAGTCTGTAAACAAAGAGGTATGTTTGTTATATTTATAGAAAGTATGTACTAATGATATGTTGTTAGTAACATCTTTGTTTTGTTGTTTTCTCAGTATATATTTCAGCAATGTGGGGAATCTCCCAAAAGTTACTTTCTGTAGTTCTTCGTACTTTAACTATATCATTAATTCTGAGTTCTTGTTTATTCTTCTCTCTCCCTCTTTCAAGTTCCCTCTCAGAAAAAGAAGTACTTTAGTTAAGAGAATACCACCTCTCTATACACTATAAAACTTCTGTACCTGAGGGAAAAACTAGTTAACTAATCCAGATTCTAGAGATCTGAAGACATAATATTTGTGATGTCACCTCTGTTTGGTTATGTCAGTGCTAAGGGGATTTCAGCTCAGACAACTTTCCTGATACCACCTATAGTGTGGTAGTAGAGATGGTTCTGTAATTAGAGCTGCCAGCCCGTATGGGGTTCACAAGAACAGAACGGTATCTTGCATCTTACTTAAAAACAAAACAATATTTGAAGTTTACACAAAGAAAAGATCGACTTTGCATATTTCCTGAACAAAAATTGAAAGGCTTGCACCTGTACTGAGCCTTCTGATTCTGACCAAATCCCTGTGTGCTACGTGAGCAGTATTCAGTGAGGTAGTTTTCCTCCCAAACTGAATTAATGCTCCGTGACTCCATTGCTAACTAGTAATGAAGAGAGCTGAACATGGATTTCCTAGCAGACCCTCCCCTGGCTGCTAGAAGATGCGATTCTCCTCTTGTGGCAGAACTGGACTGAATGACGAAATGCATCTCTTCATCTCTCTCCTGTCTACTGCCAAATAAGACTGGCCAGTTTCTTGCTACTTCATCAATTCAGCTGGTGCCGTATAGATAAAGCTTGTGATGTATGAGGGAGTAGAGAGGAGCTCTCAGAATGGTTATTGCTTTATACAGCTTTGTAATGGCAGCTAAGAGAGCACCATAAAGTTAGTCATTTTTGCTATAAAATTAGTTACAGAGAAGAATTGTTGTGAACAGTTGGTGCTGAAGTATTTACCTCAAGCCAGTAGCCACAGTACTTGATGTTATGAATAAGGAGAGGCTACTACCAGGATTATCATGTGATAAACTGTTATGGTGTGAAGTGAATGGGGTAGAGTTTTGGGGGGAAGTCAAATAATTCTCAGGAAAGATATAGTGGAGATAAAGAAGAAAATCTAAGGTGATCAAGACGATGTGTGTCTCCTGCCTTGTGAGGAGAGGCTAAGAAGCTGGCACTGTGATTAGGAGAGGTTAAGGCCACCAGAGGGTTGTGGGGCTGAGGTTTACAAAATCATGGTTGCGGTGGGTAAACAGAAGGCAGAACTGTCCTTGTTAAAATCCTGCAAGAACTGGGCAGCACTTCGTGAAACTAATAGGAAATAATTTTAAGACAGCTAAAATAACATATTCCTATATGAAGCAGCTAGTAATTTTCTGGAGGTGGTGGAAACAGTTACTGTCAGCAGGGATTAGAAAAATTTTGTAGTAGAAATCCATCAATATATTTTTAAATGGATACTCTGAGGGTTAGACAGTGGTGTAGACTCTGACAATTGTAATGCACAGCTAAGAATGCTGGGAGAGTATGGAGAGGACAGATGACAAGGTGACCAGGATCACTATCTTATCCTTAAATAGCATCTCCCTTTGCCACTCTGGGGGCAGAATATTGAACTAGACGGACTGTTGGTGAGACCCAGCAGGGCACATCTCATGATGGCATCGTGAGTAGAGGTTACTGCCTTAAACTTGTGTTGTCTCTCAGCCCAGGTGTTCATTAGCTGTCTGCACTTGAGCTTTTATATTGTAGCTTTAGAAAAATCAAAATATTTTGAGGTTTACAGTTTAGCATAATCTCTTCTCGTTCTAAATATTTACAGTTTATAGAAAAACAAAGCAGGACTAATCCTATACTTTGTCAAGTATTTCAGTTAGATATGACGCAGTTAAAGGGAATTATTCATTATCTCAATGTCCTAGCAGTGCCTCTTCATTAAGTGAGGTTGGTACAAAACTGAAATTTAAAAATTTTATGCAGTTGTATGGGTTTTGCTAAATGCAGAATAGGGAAGAAAATGTATCCTGTTGTCTGAATAATTCTAAAGTTTTATTCTGCAAATACCTTTCTTGGTGATCAGATCACCTCATTTTAGTGGCTTTTGGTAGAAATAAAAGATGTATAACATAATCATGTGAATAGCTATATCTGACTTCAGCTGCATGCTCTTGAAATCCTACCTCTCACCAATGCTTATGAAGTGGCTGATTATTAGATAAGTCACTTGAAACAAATATATAAACCCTTTTAAATGGATGAGCAGTAGCAGGGCAAATTGGATTTGCTTTCTTCCACTACAGGATTCCTGTGTGTAGCTGTGTTAGCTAATGACACTAGCCATTCCTGTGTAACTTTTTGATGGCTAACTCTCATGAAATAGCAGTTATAATGAAAAATGTTTCTATTAGCCGACTCCATTCTTGGGAATGCAGTGGTGCTTGTATTCTTACTCAGAATCCCAGCAGAGCCTGTTGCAGAATGTGACTATCTCTGGGCTTTCCATGAGCTTTGATCACTTTCCTTTTTGAGAGGAGGAGAGTGCCCTTCGAGAAGCCACAGCAGCTGCTCTGTTTGGGACCCCACCAGCAGCAGTAGTAGCAGCCACCTGCAGTTTCTAAGCACCAACCACCCCAGCAGCCTGTCTTTCAGGTTTCATTCAAACAGCTGCTGAATCCATTCCTGTATGCTAGCCAGCAGCTGAACTGTTGCCACAGAGATGCAGGAGCTGGGAGGACCACAGCTCTCACTTGCTGGTTTTGCTAAGAAAAACAGGTTGGGTGGATGGTGGAAGGTAAGTGCTGCTGAGGAAGAAGAATTGTCAAACTGATTTTTCCATCCCACCCTCACTGTGCAGTTCTTGCAGTTTGGCTGTAAGCAGGTACAAGACAAGGTTTTCAGCTTGTGGGCTGCGGGCTGCCTTAATGCCTGCTCTTCCTCCAGAGAACAGGTAGTGATGTAGAAGCCTCTCATAGGTTGAATTTGGCTTGTAGCTTGCTAGTTGGACCTTGTTACTTACACAACTTCTCTGGTGTAGAAGGGGAAGGGAAAATTCCTTAAAGATAGGCTAGAGAAAGGTTATACTTTTCTCTCAAAAGCTGCTATCACTGCCTAGCTCCTAAGGAGCAGCAGAGTTAAGATGAAAGTCATGTCCATTCTACTACTGCTACTTGTGAAAACTGTGACTGTCTCTGCCCTTGAGCAAAATGACTTGGAAACAAAGTATCAGGCTGAGTTCAAGTTCTGTCACTGTAGATAGAAACGTTAACTTTTTAAAATGTAACAAAAAAGTTTTAGAAAGTAAGGGTTAAACTCTGCTATGGTTGAAGTAGATTCCTTCAATTAGAAGTGTTCTGAAAGTGAAAGCTGGGAAATGGAATGCTTACTTTGCAATCCATTGGGGAAAGATGTGTATTATGGGTTTTTTAACTCAGTTATTTTAAAACTTGTGTTCTTAAAATTTCCATGTATTTGCAGGAGCATTCAGAAATTGTCCTTGACTCTTCAGAAGTGTCCACAGAAAGTGGAAATACTAGTCGGTTCCCAAAACCAGAGATGGAAATTCAGTTCACACCTCTGGAACCCGATAAGATGGAGGTGAAACACCAGGGCAGCACCTTACCAGCTACAGTTAAAGTGCTCAAGCCAAGAAAGAAAAGGACAAGTGAAGAGAGGGATGAGGTATGACCTAGACCAACTGACAAAATGTGTTGTGTAGTCTTTCAATTTATTACTCTGATCATTTGTTAAAATCCTATCCTTTTGATTCTCACTGAGATCCTAAGGATATATACAGAGAATATTTAAACCTCTTTCCCCCCCACCCCCCACCTCCTGCCAAGGTGTGGATCTCTGGCCTATGTTGAATAAAGTCATAGATTTCAATTTATCCAGACTCTGGATGCTTGTCCCTGATATGTACTTCCTCTTCACCTTTTACATTTCTCTCTCCTTGCTCTTACTATTTGCTTCTGTCTGTAGCTGTGATCTGCAGGATTAGAGACCAGTTCAATAGAACTGCTTCTTTTGGTTTAAGCAATCATTGGTATCAACTATAACCTCTTCTAATAGGCAATTAAAAGTTAAGCCTCTGGGCTTAATCATTGCATTTCAGAGTTTCAAGACCACTTCCTTTGACTTTTTGTCCAGTCTGTGTTTTCTTTGATCTTTTTGTATTTAAAGGGAATATACAGAACTAATTGCACGAGCACCTGAACCTCCCTGTTTTCTGTAGAACTTAATTCCTCTTTAATTCCTTCAGTTGTGCTAGGTTATATGTGCCAGCGTTCTTAGTGTGCTGTGGTGTTTATGTGCGAGACTAAGGCTTCACAGCAGTTCAGGGTGGTAAAAATCTTCACTGCTCCTACTTGAACCGCACATTTCTTTCCTCTGACTTTTATCAACATTAGCATGAACAGAGCTATTTCTAAGACACAAAGACTATGAAACCCTAATACCTCATTGTGGTGGTACTTACTTGTAATCCTACTTGTGGGGCTTATGAATCTCTGTACTTCTAAGGACTTCTGAAGCTGACAGGTGAGTATAGGGAGATGACCTGTGGGTCATTTGCATAAGTGGCAAGTGATCACTCTGAGTTTGTCTCAGCTGGAGAGTGAAGTGTCTGATGGTTTTCTAGCATTCTCATTCAAGTGTTCTCAAGTGATGTTTTTTTAATCTCTTAGTAAAATAGTTAAGAGAAACGGTCACTTCAGTGATTAGTGTTCAACAGTACTTCAATAAACTCATTTTGTTAAACTTGGATTGCAAAAGTAACTGTTAAAAGTTGTGTAAGTTAATTCATCTGGAATTGAACGCTTCATTCTGGAATAATGTCCAGATTTGATTTAAACTTCCTATGTCTTGAACCAATTTTCTTTGAGAGGAGTATTCTCTTAGGCTGCTGGAAAAGTAAGTGTAAAAATAACCATCCTTCTGAAGGCACTGGAAAAGTACTGAACCTTATCTACAGATGAATATATTTCATCTAACATAGTTATCCATGTTTTGAGAAGACTGTTTTACCAATCCATTTATAAATCCTTTCATAGCGTAGATGTTCATATCCTGATGGGATAACATTTAGCTAAGTAATTTTTCAATAACATGGAACTAATTTTAGAAGTATCTTATTGCTGTTTTATTCACCTGAATGTTACTCTTAAATCACAGAATCATCTAGGTTGGAAAGGACCTTGAAGATCATCTAGTCCAACCGTTAACCTAGCACTGGCAGTTTCCAACTACACTGTATCCCCCAGCGCTATGTCGACCCTACTCTTAAACACCTCCAGGGATGGGGACTCCACCACTTCCCTGGGCAGCCCATTCCAATGCCCAACAACCCGTTCTGGAAAGAAATACTTCCTAATATCCAGTCTAAACCTTCCCTGGTGCAACTTGAGGCCATTACCTCTTGTCTTATCGCTCATTACTTGGTTAAAGAGGCTCATCCCCAGCTCTCTGCACCCTCCTTTCAGGTAGTTGTAGAGGGCGATGAGGTCTCCCCTCAGCCTCCTCTTCTCCAAACTAAACAACCCCAGTTCCCTCAGCCGCTTCTCGTACGACATGTGCTCCAGACCCTTCACCAGCTTCGTTGCCCTTCTCTGGACATACTCGAATAATTCAATGTCCTTTTTGTAGTGAGGGGCCCAAAACTGAACACAGTAATCGAGGTGCAGCCTTACCAGTGCCAAGTACAGGGGCAAGATCACTTCCCTGGCCCTGCTGGCCACGCTATTTCTGATACAAGCCAGGATACCATTGGCCTTCTTGGCCACCTGGGCACACTGCTGGCTCATGTTTATCCGGCTGTCAATCAACACCCCCAGGTCCCTCTCTGACTGGCAGCTCTCCAGCCACTCCTCCCCAAGCCTGTAGCGTTGCTGGGGGTTGTTGTGACCCAAGTGCAGCACCCGGCATTTGGCCTTATTGAAGCTCATACAGTTGGCCTTAGCCCATCGCTCCAGCCTGTCCAGATCTCTCTGCAGAGCCTCCCTACCCTTGAGCAGATCAACACTCCCACCCAACTTGGTGTCATCTGCAGACTTACTGAGGGTGCACTCGATCCCCTCGTCTAGATCATCAATAAAGATCTTAAACAGTAGTGGCCCCAAAACCGAGCCCTGGGGGACACCACTCGTGACCAGCCACCAAGTGGATTTAACTCCATGCACCACAACTCTTTGGGCCTGGCCATCCAGCCAGTTTTTTACCCAGCAAAGCGTGTGCGACCATCCAAGCCTCGAGCAGCCAATTTCGCCAGGAGAATGCTGTGGGAAACGGTGTCAAAGACCCTACTCAAGTCGAGGTAAACTACATCCACAGCCTTTCCCTCATCCAATAAGCAGGTCAACCCTGTCATAGAAGGAGATCAGGTTTGTCAAGCAGGACCTGCCTTTCATAAACCCATGCTGACTGGGCCTGATCATCTGGTTGTCCTGCATGTGTTGTGTGATGGTACTCTGGATGAGGTGCTCCATCAGCTTCCCGGGCACTGAAGTCAAGCTGACAGGCCTGTAATTTCCTGGATCATCCTTCCGACTCTTCTTATAGATGGGCGTCACATTGGCCAGTTTCCAATCTGTCGGGACCTCCCCGGTCAGCCAGGACTGCTGATAATGATGGAAAGTGGCTTGGCGAGCACCCCAGCCAGCTCCTTCAGCACCCTCGGGTGTATCCCATCAGGTCCCATAGACTTGTGTGTGTCTATGTGATGCAGTAGGTCACTGACTGTCTCCTGGATTGCAGGGGGGTCGTTCTCCCAGTCTCTGTCCTCTGGCTGAGGAGGCTGGATTCCCTCAGTCCAACTAGTCTTGTTATTAAAGACTGAGGCAAAGAAGGCATTAAGGACCTCAGCCTTCTCCTCATCACTTGTTACCATGTTTCCCCCCGCATCCAGCAGGGGATGGAGACTCTCCCTGGTCTTTCTTTTGCTGTTGACATACTTATAGAAACATTTCTTGTTATCCTTGATTGCTGAAGCCAGGGTAATTTCCAGCTGGGCTTTAGACCTCCTGATTTCTGCCCTGCATAGCCTCACTGTGTCTTTGTAATCACTGTGAGTGGCTAGTCCCTTCATCCAAAGGCTGTAAACTTTCCTTTTCTCCCTGAGTTGCAGCCAAAGCTCCCTGTTCAGCCAGGTTGGTCTTCTCTGTCGCTGGCTTCTCTTACAGCACCTGGGGACTGCCTGTTCCTGAGCCATTAACACTTCCTTCTTAAAGAGTGCCCAGCCTTCCTGGACCCCTATACTGTTCAGGATTGTCTCCCAAGGGATCCTTTCAAGCAGGTGCCTAATCAATACAAAGTCAGCCCTTTTGAAGTCCAGGATGTCAGTTCTGCTTAGCCCTCTCCTGGCCTCTCTAAGAATAGAGAACTCTATTATTTCATGATCACTGTGCCCTAGTCGGCCTCCAGCTGCCACATTGTCCACCAGTCCTTCTCTGTTCACAAAGAGGAGATCCAGCAGGGCACCTTCTCTGGTTGGTTCTCTCACCAGTTGCGTCAGGAAGTTGTCTCCCACACATTCCAGGAATCTCTGGGACTGGTCTCGCTCTGCTGTACTGTACTTCCAGCAGATGTCTGGGAAGTTGAAGTCTCCCACAAGAACAAGGGCAAGCGATCATGAGATTTCTTCTAAATACTTATAGAATATTTCATCCACCTCTCTGTCCTGGGTGGGTGGCCTCTAGTAGACTCCTACTACAACATCTGCCCTGTTGGCCTTCCCCCTGATTCTAACGCAAAGACACTCTACCCTGTCTTCGCTACACTTGCGCTCAAGGCAATCATAACAGTCCCTAACATACAGCGCCACCCCACCACCTCTCCTTCCTTGTCTGTCCCTTCTAAAGAGCTTGTAGCCATCAACAGGCGCACTCCAGTCATGGGAGACATCCCACCATGTTTCTGTAATAGCCACAACATCATAATTTTCCTGTTTCATCATGGCTTCAAGCTCCTCCTGTTTGTTACCCATACTGTGTGCATTGGTATACATGTACTTCAGATGGGCTGATGTTTTCCCCCTTCCCCCTTCAAATCTAGTTTAAAGCTCTGTCAATGAGCCCAGCTAACTCCTGTCCCATGATCCTCTTCCCCCTCTGGGACAGGTGCATTCCATCTAATGCCAAAAGGTCTGGCACCCTGTATACCAACCCATGATTGAAAAATCCAAAGCCCTGACTGTAACACCAGTCTTGGAGCCACAAGCTCATCTGTTGAGTTCTCCTGTGTTCTTCTTCATCCATCCCTCCAACTGAAGGGATGGAGGAGAACACAATTTGTGCCCCCGACCCCTTAATCACTTTCCCCAAGGACCTGAAATCTCTCTTCATTGCTTTAGGACTTCTCCTAGTAATGTCGTCACTACCTACCTGAAAAACCAGGAGAGGGTAGTAGTCCTTGGGTCTCACTAGAGTGGGGAGTTTTGCCTTGAGGTCATTGACGCGGCCCCCAGGGAGGCAGCAGACTTCCCTATGAAGCGGGTCCGGTCTGCATATGGGGCCTTCTGTACCCATATTTAAATATTTAAATATTTATCTTCATGTTACATATGCCAAACAGATTATAAAATGATTCAGTAACTTTAACTGTTACAAGTCTACTGAAGACACAGTTTGTTTTTTTAAATTTCCTAAAACTGAAAAGCATTGTGAAAACTAAAACTGAGGGGAAACCTGTAGTGCTAAAATAACCACATACTGCTCATGTCAAATTTTTTTAAAAATGAAACAAACTCCCTGGTGTTTTAGAAACAAACAAAACCAAATCTTTTTCAGAGGCTCCCTTCTAATTAAAGAACAAAATCCTCTTTCCATTTTCTGATGCTGTTATCAGTTGGTATGGCTGTCGGTTATCTGAAATCTCTCAGCACCACTTCACAAGATAGAAGATGTCATTAAAAGACAGCTTAACAATGGCACTGTGCTACCAACCTGTTTTTTATATACTTGTCACCATAAATCCAAATTTACACTTAGATTTATTAATTTCAATTTGGGTGTTGGCTTGTCAAATCTCTTAAAGTCAAAAGTATAGGAAATAACAGAGAGAAGAAAATAGTAAATGTCAGAATGGTTTGACTACAGGCATTTCTAGTTCCCTTCCACAAGTTTGTTTAGTGTTTATTTCACGTTTGAATAGTTACCTCTATCCAGCAGTAGTCAATGCCTCCCTACTGTTAGTCATAGCATTTAAATAGTGGCTGCTTCTGTAATATAGGTAATCATTATTCTTTCCGGAAGAATCCTAGTTAAAATTTGTCATGTTTATTTTCTTAGGATTTTGTGAAAAGTGAGAACAAGAAAATGCAAAACCTGCTATGACTAATTCACCTTCTACAAGCAACAAGAAAATAGTTTGGTTTTGTTCAATTTTGAAGTTAGTTTCTCCTTTCATAAGTCCACCTTTTCTGTAAAGGTGGACTTGTGAAAGGAGCAAACATTCTTATGCAGCAGTATCTTAATCCTTATCTATGTATTTTAATAGGATTCTTAAACACGTACGTTGTCTTCCTACTAAACTTTCTAAGCTAACCAAGGAGAGTCAGTCTGTATTTGCCCAGAACGTGTACTGGCTGCAGCGTACAGGGATTCCCAGGGAAGGATGTTGCATGCTGAGTAGTTATGAAGACTAGTTTGAGCATACTCTTAGCGTATGTCATGTTATAGGCAATTCCTTTTGAAGTAAAACTAAGGTTTGTGTCATCTATATGCATGACAACTATAAAAATATGATTTTAGGCCTTAGTAGTAACCTGGGCAGGCTCAAAGGGTGGACAGTAGATTTATTTTCACCATCAGTTTTCTTCTGTTTTATAACTAGAACAGCTAGTCTAATGAAATACTCTAAAACTTTGAATCTACTTTTTTAAAAGAAACTATTTGTTTCCTATATTACTCATGCCCTTAGATGTATTCTGTGAAACTGACAATTTTTTTTCTTTTGGGTATAAAATAAGGTTGTCTACATTGCTTGCTGCGGCAGTATCATTAATGAGCAGAGGTTTCGGTAGCAAAGCTCAAAATGTCAGCTTGAAAATAACATTGAAGCCAAACAAAATGGAATTAAACTTGAAGATAAGTCAACTTTTTGACTTAAACAATGACTGTGTATTTCTGTACAGATGTCTTCTACACAGAAGAAAAGAAAAGAATACCCCTTAAGAAAGCAAGAATCTACTTCACGTAAAAAGTCAGCTAAAAAGAAAGATGGAACACTACAAAAAATTGGAGATTTTTTCCAAAGTTCTCCTGTTATTTTTCACTCTAAAGGTTTGTACAGAATAAATAAGGCTTATTCCATGTTATCTGGGTATTGTAGAATAGCTTTTTTCTACTGTAATCTGTTAATGTATGTGCTGTTAAAGGCCACGTCTGCTGCATCCAGTTGTTCTTTCATTTATGAAACAATGGAGTCTGAGCTGGGGCCTGCTCTGCTGAATCTTGCAGAGTAGAAGAGGCCGACTGGATTACAAGGACCACATGATTCTAAAGTTTAGGTTAAGTGTGAAAGGTAAGCCAGGTAGAGCGAAAGGATGCAGTGTGGACTATGTGCATATAAATTTATCATAAAAGCAATGATAAGCTCAAAATGTCTGAGTTACTTTGTTCTTGCTTACAGTAAAACAGTTAAAGGCAATTTCAGAAACTTGACCTGTTGATCTAAAAAAATCAAGAGTTGAATTCAAACCCAGATCTGACCTTGTTCTATAAGCAATCTCCCCCCCACTTCCTGTTTTGTTTCTGTGGAAATTGTATTAATGTTTTTTGAAGTATGTATGTAGGAGAGGAAGATTAGTTCTACAGAATCTGAAAGCCAGTATCTCCAGAAAATATGTGGAAGAGTTCAATAAACTAGCTCTGAAGCAGTTAATGGATTTCAAGTTTAAGTATAGCCTTGGGAAAATTAACTGCTAGGACCTTCCATTGAAGAATATATTTTTATTCTTTCCTACAGTAAGACATGATTTCTGAGTTACTGGGTTTTTTTTAAAAAAAAAGATTAAAATTAGCAGAGGGCACAAAGAATCACCAGTGTTAAATTCTAAAAGACACTACTATTTGGCTGGTTAAAACAAGGTTAGTCATTATTCACGATGCACAGTTAAGATAGTGGGATTTCTAACATTTTTCACATTTGTCAGAGTGGTTCCATGAGGACAACATGTCATTATCAATGGAAGCCAAATTCAGAGTAATCAAAATTTCACCCTGGAAATACTTTATTTGAGCAAATGAGGTCTAATTTGTAACCTTTATTACCATGTCCTGTATTTTTTCCCTCCTTTGCATAACTTAGTATTGATTGGGATCTCTTCTTTCCTTCTAGCTCATAAGATGCACACACTCATCTCTTCATAGAGCTGGTACTAGTTTGATAAAACTATACAAGTACATAGAGAAAATTGACTCAACCTTGTGCTTCTGTCAGTACAAAGAAGTTAAGCCTGGTTTTCAATTCCTGTTGTATTTAACATCCAGTGAAATCTGAATCCCAATTGATTTTTTTGGTGCTATTTAAATGTGTCCTTTAAGCTTTTGCATTTGAAGCTATAGAAAACTGTTTCAGGATATAGAAGACTGTGGTAGTCAAATACATACCACGTCTGAATTTTTATGTTTAAATTTCAGACTACATCTGTTTCATTTTTAAACTGGTTTTAATAAACCTTTATTCATTAAACCTTTATTCATTAATTTTGAGGCTCATAAAACCAATAAGACATTGATTTACAATAAATTTTTTCTTGTAGCAAAGAAGCTGATGGCAACAATAAGCTCTCCCAAGTCTGCAGAACCAGAAAATGTCAAAGGAAAGGAGCTCAAGCCAAAACGATCTAAGAGAAAGCTCTGTTCAACGGACAGTTCTTGCCCTCTAGATATCCCTGATTCTTCGGTAAGTGATTACGGGTTAGTGTTCTGTCCGTTGTAATCTATTTCTGTAATCTGGGCTTAAAATAAACTATTGGGGGGACAGAACAAACCTGATTGAGTCAAGTTGCAGAAGAGGTTTGAAAGTACTGACTTATTTCTTTTGGTCTTTTCTTCCTGATGTGTTACTTTAATTTTCTCTGTTTTCTCACTTATCTTCTCTGTGTGTGACTGCTGACTTGTTGTATCACCTATATAGCAGTCATGGCGATATCTTCACATTTGGAGTCTTAGATACCTTAGCTGTGGTATGTGGAGTGTTACTTTTTCCTCTAGTACAGCAGTTGAGTCTTAATTTGTTTTTCCAGTAGTTGGTGTTCATTTAAGAGTAGCATGAAGGGATAACAGAAATAGAGACCATTAAGGAATCCATAGATTTGGAATAGCATGATTGAAACACTGAAGAGAAAGGTCTGCATGTACGATTAACTTTGCAGGGCAAGTGAGCATCTGAGGTAATTTCCGATTCCTTTTCTGCCCAGCTGCTATTAGGGTTACTTTAGGATTTGGATACACCCATGCTTTTCAAAGCACAGTTTCAGTAGCCTTCTGCGTGTGCTTAAATTGCGTTGCCCTGTCTAAACCAGCCTATAGAGAGTCTTATAGGCCAGGGCTTGATGGACTGTTTCTGAAATCCAGCTTTATGGTTTTGTCAGTAACTAAAGTGCTGAGCGTGCTCTGGCTGTTAGAAGTACATCTCTTCATTCTGTTCAGTCCTTTTTCATTCGCTCTCGTGAGCATTTGCCCATACTGAGTTATTCTGTTGACTTTTCTGTAAACTGTATGAATAGATGCAGCAGTAACCAAAATGCTGTCCACAGGAGGCTGAAGGAAATGACAGGAAGGCAGGGCAAAAGAAGCTAAGGAGCTTGGAAGTGGAAGAAAAAGTTAAAGACTGAATCCTGGGAAAGTCAGAAAGCTAAAGAAATTTAAGCTAAAAATATGTTTTCTGAACGCTTCTTGTTTCACAAAATGAGTATTAGAGATAAGAAGTGAGAGCTGCTTTCAGATCACTGTTTTCTTTGGACTTTGATATTTGTTTCAGCAAAAAAAGGGATTTCATATGTTCCCAGTATTTTTTGCTTATTATGATGCACTAAAATGGTGTCTCTGTTCTGGAGACCTCTGACTAGAAGATAATAGGCAAAATTCATTCTGAAAACAGCTTCTGGGAAAAAACATGTTGTTGGTTACATGGGTCTAGAAGTGCATGTCATTTGTCACTGAAGAAATGCTGAGTAACTCTTGAAATATCATCTTTTTCAGGTCTTTATAGAAAAAAAGAGAAGGAAAGCGATCAGCTAATCATCAAGCGACAGCTACGCTCAAAAAGAGCTAAATAATCTTGCAAAAGCATGTTTGTATTTTCTTAGTTAAGGCATATTTACAGTGTATTGTTTCAGGTGATTGTATATAGGAAGTAATAGGTACTTAGTCATGCTCCAAAGTGTTTATAGAGATGTATAGAATTGTTCTGATGGGTTACTGTTCTGATTCCATTAAAGTTGAAATACTGTTCAAGAAGTTTGTGTCTGAATATTTTTTTTTTAGGAATGGTGTCTCTGGAAGTGTTCATAATTTATCCATTGTGCAGTAAGAACTATGCCTGTGTGGAATGGTTTAAGTTGTTTTTTTCAGCTGGCCAATATACCAACCATAACTTTTAATGAAAAAAATATGAGTATGCAATAAATTCTGTGAAGTGACAAAAAAAGGAATTGGCACTATGTGGAGAAATATGCTTTTTATCACTGGTGTGGTTTAACTGTCTTTTATTTACTCTTCTAAAGGAATTTATAAGCACAATATTATTTCTTTGGGGATTATAATATCCATAGATAATTATAATCTGCTATTAAAGTGACCCACTCTCAGACATTTGACGTTTTATTCCAACCATCCAGTTCTGCTCAACTAGAACAGCTATATGTAGTAAGGTTTCAGCTTATAATCAGTGACTGAGTAAACATTTAAAACCCTTTTGGTTTCACCAATGTAGCATTTACCTAAGTCACGGGCAGTGACTGTATTTCGTAGGATTTTGCACTGTTTGAGGAACAGTCCTGATCACCTTTCAGAAAGAGCTGAAATTACATTGACAAGGACCTGCTGTTGGCATGGATGGAACAAGACAATCCCAGTAAGTGATCAGGTACTCTAACTTGTTGCTCATGCAGCTTTCTTATTTTTATTTTCTTGAATTAATGCCAACCATACAACACTGTTTTTACGTGGACTATTGGATTATTTTGATTATTACTGCATTTTGGTCTGTCACCCATCATCTATATGATTCTATGATGCCTTTGTTTAAAGAACTCCTTATCAGTCTGTTTTGCACGTGTATAGCACCACAGGAAGAATATCTTGTCTACAGGATTGCATTTTGAGGTTTGGTATTGTCTTGACCACAAAAATTTTTCAGAAATTCTCTGTCAACATTGAGTCTGAGATTTATTTTTTTTTTTGTTCCCTCCTTCCAAGCCATACTGGTTCATCAGCAACAACCAGTTGGTCTGTAGAGGCAGTGATAGTTTGCTCATACAGCCAGATAAGTGCTGCTTATTTTTGATAGTACAGCTGCAACTTTACTGTCCTTTTGAAATGATTCCATGATTTAAGTTATAAGTGGGGTTTTCTGTTTGTTTTCTTGGACTGCTGCTCTCTGTTGTCTTTTGTTTGATTGAAGACAAAAAGAATCAGATTGACTTGAACATGAGATTAAAGTTGTTTTTCTTGAGAGGAAAAAAAGGGACTTTGAATACCTGTTGCAGTTTTGTTTTAACAAATGTGATACCTTTAAAAATGCAAATCAACGTAAAAATGGTCATTAGTATTTCTTTAGTAGAAGTAGTTTTCCTTTCCTCTTTATGTGACTGTAACTTAAATGTGCTGTGAGTCAGTTCAGTGGCAACAAATTCTGACATGGTTTTCTCTGCTGTTATCCAGTAGATTGTCTGAGCATGAAATGTCTTTTCATAAGGATAATGCATAGTTCAGTTCTGTAGATCCTGACTTGTAAGATCAGATTCTCATACTGTCTTTTCTCTAGTTTCATGGCTGTAAAATGGAGTTGTACCCCTATACTCTTCAACAAAGAAAGATTGATATTTTATTCTTTCTAACTTGAAAGTGACAAAGTGAGCCTGATCCACCAATCATTCAGTTCTTCCATTGCTTCAACTTTTTGTCTTCATCTGTCTGTGTGAATGAGAACTTAGATTTCCTTGTCAAGCTTGCTCTTGACATCTTCTTTCGTCCCTCTTTTCGTTCTGTAAAAGAAAGATGTAAAATTCAGGTGATGATCAGATAATTCTAAATAAAAATAAATGCAGTATCTCTTTACAGGCAGGATTTTATACTTTGAGCCCCTTTGTCCTTCCTGAGATCTTCCATTTTCTGCTATCCGTGTCCAGATACCTGGATTGATCTTTCAGGGCTATAGAAGAGCACAGCAGTGAAGATTCTTGCCTCATGTAGGTGCTAGTTGCTCATTTTACAGAAGTCTCATAGCTGGAGACAGTAAATATACAAGGTGAAGTCATATAACAGTCTTAAACAATAGGACAGTACTTGGAATAGTTATTCTTTGTCTTTCTCTTAACATTTTGTCTGGTTTTCTCCATTTTTAGCAGATGTTCTCAGTCAGCTGTTCATCTTGACCCTTGTTGCTTTCTCTGAACAGTTTCAGTTAATTTTAGAACCCATCAGCATGTGCCTGTTTAGCTGGATTGTTCCTTCCATTGTGTATAACCTGGCACTTGCCTGCAGTGAAATTCATATGTCATCGTGTTGTCTTGAATGGCAGTTTGATTGCTTATTAAATCATCAAATGGCCTTATAGCTCTTATTTCACCAAAAAACATCTGCAACATAAGCGCAGGATTGGAAGAATGCTGAATTACTTGATTGTTGCATGTAGGATTTCTTTATTGATTCAAATGTGTGGAAGTAATAGAAATATCTTCAGCCATTTGACATCTCTGAAATTACTGATTGATAGCTCCCCGTATCAAATACAATATTTCATAGTTTCAAATAACTTGTGCTTCCTTCCCACCTTCCCACCATCCACCATCCAGAATCCCCCATCCACCATCCCACAGTACACCATCCACCATCGACAATGAACTTCCCACAACCCACCATCCACCATGCACCATCCCGCAATACAACATCCACCATACACCGTCCACGATCCCACTTTCCACCATCCACCTTCCCAACATCCACCATCCCACCATCAACCATCACTCTTCCACCACACACCATCCCACATTCTTACATCCACCATCCAACAATCACCATCACACAATCCACCATCCATCTCCCCACCATCCACCATCCAACTTCCCACCATACACCATTCCCATGTGACACCCATATATAAGAAGGGTTAGAAGGATGATCCGGGAAATTACAGGCCTGTCAGCTTGACTTCAGTGCCCGGGAAGCTGATGGAGCACCTCATCCAGAGTACCATCACACAACACGTGCGGGACAACCAGATGATCAGGCCCAGTCAGCATGGGTTTATGAAAGGCAGGTCCTGCTTGACAAACCTGATCTCCTTCTACGACAGGGAGACCTGCTTATTGGATGAGGAGGTTAGTGCCAATCTCAAGAGGAACGCAGCATTTGTGACTCCCAGGCAAGACAGCTACTACACAAGTACCTAAACAAGGAAGTTATAGAAGTAGATGCATTTGAAATGATTGTTCTTACAATTTGCTAACCTGTTCCACACATAACATTTACAAGATAACATTGTTTGAAGTTTGGCAGAAACTAGTTTTAAAAGTATTATTTGACTTACTCTAAGGAGATGCATGCAATGTCTTACTCCACAGGGAAATGTGTACATTACTTCTATCCCGTATTACTTATTTTGGTTTGGGTTTTAGGATAGCATTGGAAAGGACAAAAAAATATTAACACGGGAGGCAAAAGTACCTAGAAAAAAGGAATCCAATCAGATAAAAACCGTTATCTCCTTCCAGTATTAATGAGACCTGGGCAAATGCTTCCAGTAGACAGCAGAATGCCTCGGGGTCAGATTGCAAAAATGAAACACTATAGCTTGAAATGGTCGGTGAGCCCATTGAAGCTGACTCCGATTAACTGCAATCTGCAAATTACTTGAGCAAATATTTCCATTCAAGGAATCTTCAAGTTATTGATCATGTGACATTAGAGGCAAAGTCACAGAAGGGGTGAGAGTGAACAACTTGGAACAAGAGACGTTAACAGAGCTTTCACCTGTACCAAATATTTTATAATATGCTATTATATCACAGAAGCACTTTTTAAAAAAAAAAATACCTTTGGGAGACCTCGGCTGGTCCGAGGGATCAGAATGTAAGTTTGATATTGACCTTGAGCAGATAAACGTGTACCCTTAAGAGGCTTGAAAGTCCCAAGAAGAGCTGAGTAAACAAGAGTAAGGAACTACCAGACCAGAACTGCCTGACCGCAAGGAAAGGAAGGTTATTGAGGGTGCAACAGAGAAGAGGTCATCCAATCATGAACTGTTAGTCTCTAATTAAACCAATCATATATGGATACATACTCTTAATAAAGTTATAAAAAAGCTTGTTAGAACAATAAAGTAGCCATTTTGCACAATTTGGTGTTTGTCGTGTCCGTCTCAACAGCGACACACCATCAGCCATCCACAATGCACCACCCACCATCCACAACCCACCATCCACCTTCCCACCATCCAATATCCACCATGCACCATAAACCATACACCATCCACTATACACCATGCACGATCCTCCATCCCACCATCCAACACCCACCATCCATCTTCCCACCAACAACCATACTAGAATCCAACATCCACCATCCAACTTCCCACCATCAACCATCCCACAATACTGTCTACCACCCACCATCCACCTTCCCACATTACATCATCCACCATCTACAATGCAACTTCCCACCACCCACCATCCACCATGCACCATCACGCAATACAGCTTCCACCATACATCTTACACCAACCCACCATCCACCATTTACCTTCTGACCATCCACGACCCAATATCCCACAATACACCATCCACCATTCAAATTCTTCTTTCCAACCATCCACCTTCCCACCATCCACCATCCAGAATCCCCCATCCACCATCCCACAATACACCATCCACCATCGACAATGAACTTCCCACAACCCACCATCCACCATGCACCATCCCGCAATACAACATCCACCATACACCGTCCACGATCCCACTTTCCACCATCCACCTTCCCAACATCCACCATCCCACCATCAACCATCACTCTTCCACCACACACCATCCCACATTCTTACATCCACCATCCAACAATCACCATCACACAATCCACCATCCATCTCCCCACCATCCACCATCCAACTTCCCACCATACACCATTCCCATGTGACACCCATATATAAGAAGGGTTAGAAGGATGATCCGGGAAATTACAGGCCTGTCAGCTTGACTTCAGTGCCCGGGAAGCTGATGGAGCACCTCATCCAGAGTACCATCACACAACACGTGCGGGACAACCAGATGATCAGGCCCAGTCAGCATGGGTTTATGAAAGGCAGGTCCTGCTTGACAAACCTGATCTCCTTCTACGACAGGGAGACCTGCTTATTGGATGAGGGAAAGGCTGTGGATGTAGTTTACCTGACTTCAGTAAGGCCTTTGACACCATTTCCCACAGCATTCTCCTGGCAAAACTGGATGCTCACGGCTTGGATGGGCACACATTTTGCTGGGTAAAAAACTGGCTGGATGGCCGGGCCCAAAGAGTTGTGGTGCATGGAGTTAAATCCACTTGGCGGCTGGTCACGAGTGGTGTCCCGCAGGGCTCGGTTTTGGGGCCACTACTGTTTAAGAACTTTATTGGTGATCTAGACGAGGGGATCGAGTGCACCCTCAGTAAGTCTGCAGATGACACCAAGTTGGGTGGGAGTGTTGATCTGCTTGAGGGTAGGGAGGCTCTGCAGAGAGATCTGGACAGGCTGGAGCGATGGGCTAAGGCCAACTGTATGAGCTTCAATAAGGCCAAATGCCGGGTGCTGCACTTGGGTCACAACAACCCCCAGCAACGCTACAGGCTTGGGGAGGAGTGGCTGGAGAGCTGCCAGTCAGAGAGGGACCTGGGGGTGTTGATTGACAGCCAGATAAACATGAGCCAGCAGTGTGCCCAGGTGGCCAAGAAGGCCAATGGTATCCTGGCTTGTATCAGAAATAGCATGGCCAGCAGGGCCAGGGAAGTGATCTTGCCCCTGTACTTGGCACTGGTAAGGCCGCACCTCGATTACTGTGTTCAGTTTTGGGCCCCTCACTACAAAAAGGACATTGAATTATTCGAGTATGTCCAGAGAAGGGCAACGAAGCTGGTGAAGGGTCTGGAGCACATGTCGTACGAGAAGCGGCTGAGGGAACTGGGGTTGTTTAGTTTGGAGAAGAGGAGGCTGAGGGGAGACCTCATCGCCCTCTACAACTACCTGAAAGGAGGGTGCAGAGAGCTGGGGATGAGCCTCTTTAACCAAGTAATAAGTGATAGGACAAGAGGTAATGGCCTCAAGTTGCACCAGGGAAGGTTTAGACTAGATATTAGGAAGTATTTACAGAACGGGTAGTTAGGCGTTGGAATGGGCTGCCCAGGGAGGTGGTGGAGTCCCCATCCCTGGAGGTGTTCAAGAGGCGGGTCGACATAGCACTTAGGGATATGGTGTAGTTGGGATCTGTCAGTGCTAGGTTAACGGTTGGACTAGATGATCTTCAAGGTCCTTTCCAACCTAGATGAATCTGTCATTCTGTAAGTACTCTGAGTGATGTCAGTGAAGGATCTCCTCGCAAAATATAAAACAAGCTATGCACATCATCATTAGTTAGGCCCAACAACAGCTGTATCCAATTTATGGCTCCCAACAGTTTTTGTAAATCATTTAAAGTCTTAACATCAGTTTTAAGTTTAACCTGTTGCAGGACAATGGTCTGTTCACAAATTCTCCACCCCAGGTACAGCCACAGTGATGATATCTGTACCTTTTCAGGCGCTATTTGCAATCCCACTTGAGATACTGAGTCTTTGGTTAAAGCAAGAGCCTTTTCCATGATCTCCTGTGTTTCTGCTGCTATAAGGATGTCATCCATATAATGATATATAGCAGCCTGGGGGACTGTGGCATCGCTGGAGAACAACGGACATGTTGTGAGCGATCCAGACCACGGGGCCTCACTGTAACAGCAAGCTGCAGCTGTGTTCAAGGACAAAAACAAGGCCGAGATGGCCTGAGAAACTACATTCCTGCCCAAGAGATAAAGATGTTGGAATGTGGAAAACAGAGGGTCTACCTGGGGGGAGAGCAGCGCGTGGACACCACACTGGGACCAATCATAGAGGGCAGAAAGGCACGTGAACAAGTAGCTTTAGCCTATTAGCAATAAGATAGCGGCGCGTGAAGCTTGTGATAGAGTATAAATTGCTGTGTAGCCTTTAATAAAGTGACATCAACTTGATCAAATTGGTCATCTAAGTGTGTCCGAGACTTCCACGTCAGCAACTGGCGCCCGAACAGGGACCCGAGGGAGCCTCATTGAAGATACGCGGGACTCAAGCCCTGGGGAATCGGGATCCTCCCGTTGGTGCTCGCCCGAGCAAGAGAAGACGGTCCGGAGGGGGCGGAAGCAGCCGTAGCAGGTGCTGCCCCGGCACCTGGGAAGACGCGCGCGCAATCGTCGGGAATCTCGCCCTGATCAGGTGAGCGGCTGGGGAGGAGATGGGGTCCACGCTGGGTAAAGAAGAAGCAGCAGTGGTTAAGCTCCTCCAACATATACTCTCTAAGAGAGGATTATCTTATCAGGGGAACCTGAGGAGGGTGCTGTTGTGGGCTCGGCAGCGCGGACTAATCCCCTCAGTGACCGCAGCCTTTGAACCTGCTACTTGGAAAAAGATCATTGCGGCGCTGTGGGATGACATTAGCTCAGGCTCTAAAGACAGTAGGAAACTCTCCACTGTGTGGAGATTGGTCTTAGACACTCTGAAAGAACTGAAAGCGGAACTGCAGACCCCCGCCTCTGCTTTCACTGCCCGGTCAGCAGAGGCAGAACGCGCTGGCTCTCAGGATTCCGTCGCTGCTGGGACGTTTGTGGGATCCCTGTTCCCCAAGGCGGCTCCTAAAAGGAGGGACGGGGACGCTTCACGCGCAGCACCCGTGCGGCAGGAAAATCAAGAGCAAAAATCAACAGATTTACTCCAGATCGACTCCCCCTCCCCTCAAGCCCAAAAGATCAATCACCGGAGCGCACGGCCCCGCCCCTCTCCCGCCGCCCCTCGCCCGACCCCCCCGCCGCCGCCGCCACCTCGCCAGAGGACGGCGCTGACCCAGCCCTGCCCCCGCCCTCGTCCCCGATACCCCGGTGCAGAAACAATCTCGTTATGATTTACAAGATCAGCACTTGCAAGAACTCACGAGAAAATTAGAGCAATTTGAAATCCGAATGCAGCAAGCGGCTCAGCCCACCCCTACAGCACCTCCACCTCCCCCTCTTCCTATTAACCCCTTCCTCCGTGACACGGGTGGGGGGGGGGGGATGGTCAGAGGGAAATGGTGGCTATCGGGTCGCTGCCATCGTCGGCCCACATGGGAGGGGGGCCACTGGCTCAAATGGGAGGGGGGGCACTGGCTCAAATGGGAGGGGGGGCACTGGAACGCGCGAGTGGTAATGATAATCCAGCAAGCCGATGGCTGGGAGTTATTCGGGATTCTATAATAGAGGGGCAGTTTAACGAACTTGGCCCAATGACGTTCCCGGTAACAGTAACCCCACAAGGCAAGGAGTGGGAAGCCTTAGATTGGAAAGTGATTAAGGAGGCAAAATTAGCTGTAACACAATATGGGTTGAAATCACCATATACAAATTCAGTAATTCCGCATATCTTTACAGCACATTTATTAACTCCGTTTGATGTGCGCATGATTGTACAAATCTTACTAACAGCTTCCCAACAATTGCAATTTTTCCAACGTTGGCAAGTGGCCTGTGACGCTGCTGCAGCCACACCCCATCAGCAAGGAGATCCTCTATATGAGGTGCAAGCTCAAACGCTGACAGGTGCAGGCCCTTTTGCTAGCTCCAACTGGGAAGTCGGATTTCAACCAGAAGCATTACCGTTAACCGAAGAATTGGCCTTAAAAACAATGAAAAAGCAGCGCCAGCATTTACAGGAATAAGACAGGGGCCCACGGAGCCCTATCCAAAATTTATTGCCTGACTACATGCCGCTATTGATGTTAATCCTGAGTTACATGATGATGCTTGGGGGGCTTGGGACTTTCTTAGTTTTATCACTATCATTACTTATGATGGTGCTGATGGGAGGGCTGAAAGAGTCTTCAGTCTTAACCGCCTGTGGCCGAGACCGGCACTGCGCTCTCGCCCCCGCCCCCCCCCCCCCCCGCCAAAAGCAGCAGTTTTTACAGAAGCTGCTGACACTGGCATGCAGCACCCCACATAATCAATAAGCAATGGCTTTATATATTCTTAACAGTGTTTTGATGTTTGCAGCGTTTATCATTTTATGTTGTGTGAGTAATAAGTGTAAGAGGCCTCTTTGTGTGATTGCTTTGCGTGTGCGAGATGCAGCCCAGCGGCAGCTGCGGACTGCAGACTTCTTTGACAGAGTGCCATAGTACCCGCTGGGTCATCGGTGCTGCCTGTTTGTTTGGGCTCAGTGTTTGAAGTGTCATAGCTGAAATAACTCCTCTAGCAGGAGGCAGTAATTCTGTATTAATTGTTGTCTTGAATTCAGGTGCATACTCTGTGGGGAGAGTGCACCTTTGTACCATCTATCTGAGAAGGGTATTGTCATAAAAATCATCAACAACCTTACAGGGGTTGTTCGTTTTACCAGAGGTCATAGACGCATGTTCAGTGACAAAAGGGTCAAAAATTACTCAGCTTGTTATTTTACTACAGCTCCTCCTAATAGTATGCCGAGAGGCTGGGGTGACTCAGGATTTGGATCAGCAAGTACTCCCGAAGTATTTTCAGCTCAGACAGGAAGACAAAGTCGACCTCTGATAAAATGTAACCTCACTAAAGCAGAAGAATCTGTTGCACTGACAGGCATTTTATATTCTGGTGCGGATGTGACTGTAATATCTGCGAGCAGATTGGCCGTTAGCTCGGGTAACTCGAGTGCTTTTCGGGGTTGGTGGTCATGTTGTAACGTTTCAAAGCAGAGATCTCATCCATGTAAGGGGCCCAGAAAACTGGGTAGCAAATATTCATCCATTTATATTGGAAACACCTATTACATCATGGGGTCGTGACTGTATGGCTCCATGGGGAACTCAAATTGCATGAAATTTGTCTTAAGGGCCACTGCAGCACAACCCACCCCTAAACCCACCCTGAAACTAACCTGGAAAACAGAATCATCTGTGTGGGTGAGTCAGTGGCCCTTGCCAATGGAAAAGTTGTTCCACCTGAATGATTTAATTCATGAACAGTTAAGTGCAGGACATATCGTACCTACCACCAGTCCTTGGAACCCCCTGGTGTTTGTTATTTTAAAGAAAAGTGGTAAATGGTGACTTTTACATGATCTCCAACACATTGATTCCCCTAAACTGGCATCTTGTAATAAATGATCTGAAAGATTGATTTTTTCTCCATTCCCTTGCATCTGGATGATGCATCTAAATTTCCCTTTTTTGTTCCCAGTATTAATGTTAGTGAACCTGCAACACGGTACCACTGGGTTGTTTTACCATAAGGCATAAAGACTACTGCCACAATGCAGGTCTCCCAGGCTGTTATATATCATTATATGGGTGACATCCTTATAGCAGCAGAAACACAGGAGATCATGGAAAAGGCTCTTGCTTTAACCAAAGACTCAGTATCTCAAGTGGGGTTGCAAATAGTGCCTGAAAAGGTACAGATATCATCACCGTGACAGTACCTGGGGTGGAGAATTTGTGGACAGACCATTGTCCCGCAACAGGTTAAACTTAAAACTGATGTTAAGACTTTAAATGATTTACAAAAACTGTTGGGAGCCATAAATTGGATACAGCTGTTGTTGGGCCTAACTAATGATGATGTGCATAGCTTGCTTTATATTTTGAGAAGAGATCCTTCACTGACATCACCCAGAGTACTTACAGAGAAAGCAAAAACAAGATCTCCACCGTGCAGCTAATGCCATCTCAGAAACACGGTAAGCATGGCTTTCACATGCAATTTTTCCACCAAAATGCCAGGGCAATACAAAACCAGTTTTCTTTATCAAGGCATCAGGCTGAAGACATCATTGCGACTTGCCCTGAATGCCAGAAGGACTCCTTCTCTTCAACAGCTAGTGGTGTCAACCCTCGGGGACTCACTCCTCAGAATTATGGCAATCTGACATCACTCCCTTTGCTGCATTTGGATCGTTAAAATAGGTGCCGTCAATATTGCAGCACTTCTCATCACAGATATCAGATCAACAAGAAATCCAGGGCAAGGCTCAAGTCCTGGAAAGTGTAACTGGGAAGGACCATATCCTTTAATAACCTGGGGAAGAGGTTATGCTTGTGTTTTCACAGGTTACAGTCCCGGTGGTTACCAGCAAGCTGTGTGCAACTACACCTGAGGCGTGAGAGGCAGCTTTTGGTGGACACTCAGGAGCCAGCTGTGTGTGCTGTGGATGCCCCTGTGTCGACAGTTTGTAGTCTCTTCAACTGATCATTTAAGCAGAATGTATGGGTAATGCTTGCTGCTGCAATAGGACAAAATACACTATCTCTGTCCTTAATCACACTGCAGTTGCCAACTCTTTTAAGAGAAAATGCTAACAGTAATTGCAACTCCTTGATGAAATTTATAGGCTTACTAGTCACTAGTGAAAGATGTAGCTTAGACAGAATGTAGCTATTAATAAGGATGAAATGCTGTAAGAATCTGTGTATTTGACTTTCTTTCTTTAGCAATATTAAGAATTAGGAACTTAAGTGTTTAACCTTATTAGAAACTCCCTTGGTTTTCCCCCTTGAGTGGTGGCCAGGCTCTGGGTGGAACCCAACAGGAGGATGAAATCAGATATTTCCGCTCAAAGAAAATTGCCAGTTATTTTGGCCTGTTGATTTGGATATATGAGGCTGGACCTGCTTGCAGCGACTTTGGATGCCTCACCTACAGATGGACGCATCGCGTAGGATTTCTGGTTTGTGAGGAAGGGCACTCTAAATTCTCGCTGCATCCAGGGTTCCCCAGCAATTGCGGATCTGAATGTTAGCACCCCATTAAGCAAGCGTGTTATTTCGTATTTTCCTTACTGTTTATTTTTGTAGTATTTAGTCATATCCCTTAGTTATGGGTACTGAAATTAGCCTACTCTTTTTTACCTAATAACTGTAACTGCTGTATTGTCTCTAGCATTCTGTGAAGCTGTTTTAAGTATGCTGTGTTTTTTTGAAGTTTGCCTAACCCTTAATTGATAAAGTCTCGAAATAAGTCTTGCAGGTGCTGCTGCAAAACAAAGAAAGGGGAGTTGTGGGAGGCATTGGCCTGTCAGCCTTACACAGCCTCTAAGCAATAGCTAGGGTTGATGAAGAACAGGCCTTGGAAGATAGATAAGAAACTGCTGAGATGTGTCAAGGTAGCAGGCAAAACCAGCGGACAGCTGCAACACTGAACTGTGAAAAAGTACTAAGCTGTGAGAAGTTACCATCGTGGTAGGGCAGAATGCGCCAGAGAATATGGGAAATTAGTTCAATTGATCCGTGAAACTGATAACGGACCAGCCTATACCTCTCAAAAATTTGCTCTTTTTTGTCAACTCTGGGGTATACGTCACATCACAGGTATACCACATTCCCCCACGGGGCAAGCCATAGTGGAGAGAGCGCATCAAACTTTAAAAGTGCTTTTGCAAAAACAAAATGGGGGAGAGGTCTTGGCTGCTGCAGAACCATTTGCAAAAGCGGTGTATGTGTTAAAGTACTTACGGCTCACAGGTGATAGGGAGGAACCACCAGTAGTAATACATAGCATGGATCTGAAATCTGATATAAGCCGGTGTGGAGATGGTGCTTTTGCTCAGTACAAAGATGTTACTATAGGAGAGTGGAAAGGACCTGTGGAACTAAAAATGACGGGTCAAGGCTATGCCTGCGTTATTACCGATACTGGCACTAGATGGGTTCCGAGTCGATGGGTGCGACCCTGGAAAAAGGGTTAAGAAAGATGAAACAGAAACCGAATGAGATATTAACTTGGAGCGAGGGTTATGTTTGTGTTTTCACAGATGCCAGCTCTCGCTGGGTTCCTGCTCGGTGTTTGGCCTGTGTTGGAACCTGTCTCAGGGTGAAGGATGGGTGGTCTCACAACCAAACGCCACCGGAAGCCCTGAAAATCCGTTCTCTACGTGCTTGGTAGAAATACCTGTGGATACATGGCCGAATCCACTGCAGTTTTGGCTTAGCAAACAAACTAATGCTACTTCTTTGGCTTTAAGTGGTCTTTTAACTGATGCTGATAGTGTCAGACATGCTACGTTATAAAATAGAGCTGCGATTGACTTTTGCTTCTAGTGCAAGGACATGGTTGTGCTGAATTTGAAGGAATGTGCTGTATGAATCTATCTGATCATTCAGAATCTATTTTTAAAAGCATTCAGCAATTGAAGGATGGACTCAAACGCTTAACAGAAGATGATGGCTTGGACTGGCTGACAAGGATGTTTAAAGGTTGGGGATTATCTGGTTGATTGATAACATGAGTCAAAAC
Organism: Strix uralensis; assembly: GCF_047716275.1. NCBI lineage: Eukaryota > Metazoa > Chordata > Aves > Strigiformes > Strigidae > Strix > Strix uralensis. Next base: position 89,995 of record NW_027436880.1, read on the forward strand.
TGTCAGAGTAGTCCTTTTGATTGTAATGACTGTGCTCTTAATGCTGCCTTGCCTTATAGGCCTTCTGCAAAGGGGCTTGCAGAGGACTGTCGGTGCAATGTTTTTAGCACAGGACCACAGAGGGGTCTGGATTGCTCAAAAACAAAAAGGGGGATTTGTGGCATCGCTGGAGAACAACGGACATGTTGTGAGCGATCCAGACCAAGGGGCCTCACTGTAACAGCAAGCTGCAGCTGTGTTCAAGGACATAAACAAGGCTGAGATGGCCTGAGAAACTACATTCCTGCCCAAGAGATAAAGATGTTGGAATGTCGAAAACAGGGGGTCTACCTGGGGGGAGAGCAGTGCGTGGACGCCACACCGGGACCAATCATAGGGGGCAAAAGGGCGCGTGAACAAGTAGCTTTAGCCTATTAGCAATAAGATAGCGGCGCGTGAAGCTTGTGATAGAGTATAAATTGCTGTGTAGCCTTTAATAAAGTGACATCAGCTTGATCAAATTGGTCATCTAAGTTGTGTCCGAGACTTCCGCATCGGCAACCATCCACGTTCCCACCATACACCATCAACCATCCTCCTTCCAACTTCCACCACCCCCCATCCTCCAAACACCTTCACACCATCCACCATCCCACTGCCCACCATCCACAGTCAGTCATCAACCTGCTCATTATTCACAATCCACCATCCCACTTTCTTCCATCCACCACCCACCATCCAACCATCCACCATCCCACAATCCACAATTTATCATCCACCTTCCCACAATTCACCATCCACCATCATCCAACCACCTTCACACCTTCCACCATTCCCCATCCCAAAATACACCATCCACAATCCACCATCCTTTTTCCCTGAATCGAACATCCACCATCCACCATCCACATTCTCACAATCCACCATCCACCAACAACTTTCACACCATCCACCATCCCAAAATCCACAATCTACCATGCAACATCCCACCTTCCACCATTCACCATCCACAATCCACCATCAACCATCCTACGATCCAACATCCACCATTCATCTTCCCACAATCAACCATACCACAGTCCAACATCCACCATCCACCTTCCCAACCTCAACCATCCCACAATCCACCATCCACCACCCAACCTCCTACCATCCACCTTCCCACAATCCACCATCTGCCATCACGCAATCCACAATTGAACATCCAGCTTCCAACATCCACCATCCAGCATACCACAATCCACCATCCACCACCCACCAACAACCTTCAGACTATCCACCATCCACCTTCCCACAATCAACCATCCACCATCCTCCAACCACCTTTACACCATCCACCATCCACCGTCTCAAAATCCAGCATCCACCATCCAACTTCCCAACATCCACCATTGAACATACACCATCTCACAATAGATCACCATCCTCCTTCCAACGACACCACATCCCCCATCCACCTTCCCACCATCCACCATCCACCCTCCAACCATCCACCATCCACCGTCCTACAATCCAACATTCACCATCAACCATTCCACAATCCACCCTCCACCATCCACCATCTGTCACGGTCCACTCGTTGGACTCGTGATGGTTCATTTGCTACGATCTCGAAAGTGCAAAATTAAGGTGAACAACACCAAAGGGGATAGCAGTAATCAAACAGTGAAACTTTATTGTGTTGCCTGTGAAGCGGCACGTGATAGTTTGAGATGGGTGAAAGAAAGGAGAAAAGTAAAATTAAGGTTAGAGAGAGGGGAGAGAGAGGTTATAGCTACCACCGCTGATCTCACGACGTCCTAACGGTCCCGGGTCCAGCTGAGGCTGCGTTGTCGATCGTCGTGGTCCTTGGTGGGGAAGCTTCTCATTTTCGTTGTCCAGAAGTCATCTTTTATGCTCAGGAACACACCTTGCTCCACCTCTGCCTCAGGGGTCTCCGCCCTTCTCGAGTGAGGCTACCACGCATGCACGGGGAGGAGTGTCTGAGGCGTGGTCAGTCTTGGAGGTGGGTAACCTTCAACCAGGTGTTGTGTTTTGGTATTATAATGAAACCAAGTTAGTCTAAGGTTCATGATTTCTTCATCGATGTTATGGCAACAGTCGCGATCCATCTTTTTTGACAAGGGCTGTGCAATTAACTCTAACAGCTCCGGCTAGGCCCAGGTACCGAACAATAGCACAACACTCTTTGTATTACACGGCTCAGACACCAAAGAACAGCACGGCACTGCCTGCACGACACGGGTCAGTGCTCAGGAGAACAGCACAACACTGGCTGTGCCACACAGTTCTGCATTCAGGAGACTTTGCACCACATTCCACTCCAGAGATCGACAACTGTGTTCCAAAAAGGTCGTTGTCGGGTCCCTCAATGTCCATGTCCCTGATGACAATGTTGAGACAATGCTGATCTTCTGACCGACTCTTACACATGGCCACCACTGACATGATGCCCTCTGTCACATGGCCTCCACAGTGACATGGCCACCACTACACCTGCTGCCCACTGTGACCTAGCACCCACAGTGACATGGTCACCATTGACGCGCTGCCCGCTGTGACATGACCGCCACAGTGATATGGCCAGCACTGACCTGCTGCCCACTGTGACATGGCCCCAATAGTGACATGGCCACCACTGACCTGCTACCCACTGTGACATGGCCCACACCGTGACATGGCCACAACTGACACGCTGCCCACTGTGACATGGCCCCCACAGTAACATGGCCTCAACTGACCTGCTGCCCACTGTGACATGGGCCCCACAGTAACATGGCCTCCACTGACCTGCTGCCCACTGTGACATGGCCCCACAGTGACATGGCCACCACTGACCTGCTGCCCACTGTGACATAGCCCCCACAGTGACATGGCAACCAGTGGCCTGTTGCTCACTATGACATGGCCACCACTGACCTGCTGCACACAGTGACATGACCTCACAGTGACATGGCCACCACTGACCTGCTCCGCACTGTGACATGTCCCATACAGTAACATGATCACCACTAACATGCTGCCCACTGTGACATTGCCCCACAGTGACGTGGCCACCACTGACCTGCTGCCCACTGTGACTGGCCACCACAGTGACATGGCCACAACTGACCTGTTGCCAAATGTGACATGGCCCCCACATTGACATGGCCACCACTGACCTGCTGCCCACAGTGACATGGGCCCCACAGTGACATACCACCACTGATCCACTGCCCACTGTTACATAGCCACACAGTGACATGGCCAACACTAACCTGCTACCCACTGTGACATGGCCCCCATAGTGACATGGCCACAAGTGGCCTGCTGCCCACTGTGACATAGCCCCCACAATGACATGGCAAACAGTGGCCTGTTCCTCACTGTAACATGGCCACCACTGACCTGCTGCACACTGTGACATGACCTCACAGTGACATGGCCACAACTGACACGCTGCCCACTTTAACATGGCCCCCATAGTGACATGGCCACCACTGAACTGCTGCCCAAAGTGACATGCTCCCCACAGTGACATGGTCACCACTGACACGCTGACCACTGTGACATGTCCCCCACAGTGACATGGCCACAACTGACCTGCTGCTCACTGTGACATGGCCCCAAGTGACATGGCCACCACTGACCTGCTTCCCACTGTGACATGGCCCCCATAGTGACCTGGCTACCAGTGACCTGCTACCCACTGTGACATAGCCCCCATAGTGACATGGCCACCACTGACCTGCTACCCACTGTGACATAGGCCCCATAGTGACATGGCCACCACTGACCTGCTGCCCACTGTGACATGGCCCCCACAGTGACATGGCCAGCACTGACCTGCTGCCCAGTGTGACATAGCCCCCACAGTGACATGGCCACCAGTGGCTTGTTGCTCACTGTGACATGGCCACCACTGCCCCGCTGCCCTCTTTGATATATCACCCACAGTGACATGGCCACCACTGACACACTGCCCTCTGTGACATGTCCCAAACAGTAACATGATCACCACTGACCCGCTGCCGACTGTGTCATGTCCCCATGGTGACGTGGCCACAACTGACACGCTGCCCACTTTGACATGGCCCCCACAGTGACATGGCCACCACTGACCTGCTGCCCATTGTGACATGTCCCTCACAGTGACATGGCCACAAATGACCTGCGGCCCACTGTGACCTTTCCCCCACAGTGACATGGCAATCAGTGGCCTGTTGCTCACTGTGACATGGCCACCAGTGACCTGCTGCACACTGTGACATGACCTCACAGTGACATGGCCACCTCTGAACCGCTGCCCAATGTGATGTACCACCCACAGTGACATGGCCACCACTGACCTGCTCCCCACTGTGATATGTCCCAAACAGTAACATGATCACCACTGACATGCTGCCCTCTGTGACATGGCCCCACAGTGACGTGGCCACCACTGACCTGCTGCACACTGTGTTATGACCTCACAGTGACATGGCCACCACTGACCTGCTCCCCACTGTGATATGTCCAATACAGTAACATGATCACCACTGACCTGCTGCCCACTATGACATGGCCCCCACAGTGACATGGCCAGCACTGACCTGCTGCCCACTGTGACGTAGCCCCCATAGTGACATGGACACCACCGACCTGCTGCCCACTGTGACATGGCCCCCATAGAGACATGGCCACCACTGACCTGCTGCCCACTGTGACATAGCCCCCACAGTGACATGGACACCAGTGGCCTGTTTCTCACCGTGACATGGCCACCAATGACCTGCTGCACACTGTGATGTAGCACCTACAGTGACATGGCCACCACTGACACTCTGCCCACTGTGACATGTCCCAAACAGTAACATGATCACCACTGACCCGCTGCCCACTGTGTCATGTCCCCACACTGAAGTGGCCAACACTGACCTGCTGCCCACTGTGACATGGCCCCACAGTGACATGGCCACCACTGACCTGCTGCCCACTGTGACATGGCCCCCACAGTGACATGGCCACCACTGACACACTGCACACTGTGACATAGCCCCACAGTGACATGGCCACCAGTGACACGCTGCCCACTGTGACATGGCCCCACAGTGAAATGGCAAACACTGACCTGCTGCACACTGTGACATGACCTCACAGTGACATGGCCACCTCTGAACCGCTGCCCAATGTGATGTGTACCCACAGTAACATGGCCACCAGTGACCTGCTCCCCACTGTGACATGTCCCAAACAGTAACATGATCACTACTGACCTGCTGCCCACTGTGACATGGCCCCCACAGTGATATGGCAACCACTGACCTGTTGCCCACTGTGACATGACCCCCATAGTGACATGGCCACCACTGACCTGCTGCCCACACTGACATGGCCCCCATAGTGACATGGCCACCACTGACCTGCTGCACACTGTGACATAGCCCCCATAGTGACATGGCCACAAGTGGCCTGCTGCCCACTGTGACATAGCCCCCACAGTGACATGGCAACCAGTGGCCTGTTGCTCACTGTGACATGGCCATCACTGACCTTCTGCCCACTGTGAAATGACCTCACAGTGACATGGCCACAACTGACACACTGCCCACTGTGACAGGGCCCCCACAGTGACATGGCCAGCACTGACCTGCTGCCCACTGTAACATAGCCCCCACAGTGACATGGCCACCAGTGGCTTGTTGCTCACTGTGATATGGCCACCACTGACCTGCTGCACACTGTGACATGGCCCCCATAGAGACTTGGCGACAACTGACCTGCTGCCCACTGTGACATAGCCCCCACAGTGACATGGCAACCAGTGGCCTGTTGCTCACCTTGACATGGCCACCACTGACCTGCTGCACACTGTGACATGACCTCACAGTGGCATGGCCACCACTGACACGCTGACCACTGTGACATGTCCCCCACTGTGATATAGCAACAACTGACCTGCTGCTCACTGTGACATGGCCCCAAGTGACATGGCCACAACTGACCCGCTGCCCACTGTGACATGGCCCCCATAGGGACATGGCCACCACTGACCTGCTGCCCACTGTGACATGGCCCCGATAGTGACACGGCCAGTACTGACCTGCTGCCCGCTGTGACATAGCCCCCACAGTGACATGCAACCAGTGGCCTGTTTCTCACTGTGACATGGCCATCACTGACCTGTTGCACACTGTGACATGACCTCACAGTGACATGGCCACCACTGACCTACTGCCCACTGTGACATGGACCCATAGTGACATGGCCACCACTGACCTGCTGCCCACTGTGACATAGCCCCCACAGTGACATTGTAACCAGTGGCCTGTTGCTCACTGTGACATGGCCACCACTGACCTGCTGCACACTGTGATGTAGCAACCACAGTGACATGGCCACCACTGACCCGCTGACCACTGTGATATATCACCCACAATGACATTGCCACCACTGACCCGCTGACCACTGTGACATGTCCCAAACAGTAACATGATCACCACTGACCCGCTGCCCTCTGTGATATATGACCCACAGTGACATGGCCACCACTGACCCGCTGCCCACTGTGATATATCACCCACAGTGACATGGCCACCACTGACCCGCTGCCCACTGTGACATTACCCAAACAATAACATGATCACCACTGACCCGCTGCCCACTGTGACATAGCCGCACAGTGACATGGCCACCACTGACCTGCTGCCCACTGTGACATGGCCCCACAGTGACATGCCACCACTGACCTGCTGCCCACTGTGACATAGCCCCCACAGTGACATGGCCACCAGTGGCCTGTTGCTCAGTGTGACATGGCCACCACTGACCTGCTGACCACTGTGACATGTCCCAAACAGTAACATGATCACCACTGACCCGCTGCCCACTGTGTCATGTCCCGACAGTGACGTGGCCACCACTGACTTCTGCCCACTGTGACATGGCCCCCATAGTGACATGGCCACCACTGACCCACTGACCACTGTGACATAGCCGCACAGTGACATGGCCACCACTGACCTGCTGCCCACTGTGACATGGCCCCATAGTGACATGGCCACCACTGACCCACTGACCACTGTGACATAGCCGCACAGTGACATGGCCACCACTGACCTGCTGCCCACTGTGACATGGCCCCACAGTGACATGGCCAACACTGACCTGATGCCCACTGTGACATGGCCCCATAGTGACATGGCCACCACTGACCCACTGACCACTGTGACATAGCCGCACAGTGACATGGCCACCACTAACCTGCTGCGCACTTTGACATGGCCCAACAGTGACATGGCCAGCACTGACCTGCTATCCACTGTGACATAGGCCCCATAGTGACATGGCCACAACTGACCCGCTGCCCACTGTGACATGGCCCCCACAGTGACATGGCCACCACTGACCTGCTGCCCACTGTGACATGTGCCCCACAGTGACATACCACCACTGACCTGCTGCCCACTGTGACATAGCCCCCATAGTGAAATGGCCACAACTGACCTGCTGCTCACTGTGACATGGCCGCAAAGTGACATGCCCACCACTGACGTGCTGCCCACTGTGACATGGCCCCCACAGTGACATGGCCATAACTGACCTGCTGCTCACTGTGACATGGCCCCAAGTGACATGGCCACCACTGATCTGCTGCCCACTGTGACATTGGCCCCACAGTGACATGGCTACCTGTGGCCTGTTGCTCACTGTGACATGGCCACCACTGACCTCCTGCACACTGTGACATGACGTCACATTTGTTATAGACTATCGTGCCAAAATGATGCAAGTTAGGACTAATTAAATTTAAATTGTTTATTTAGCAATCGGCAATAAGCAAAACAGCGCTGGACGGCCGAGGAGTCCCTGCTCCACCAACGGCGCGCAATCACTCCCCGAGGGTCCGTCTTTTTTATATCCTCCGCCTTCCGTTATCGGGTCTCTCTGAGAGGTGTACCCTGCGTCTGCGCACTTTGCAGCTAGGGGGTCGCTCCATCCGGGTCTTCCTCACGTCACCAGCTCCTCGTATTTCCTGCTTTCCTGAGAGTGGCTCACAAAGCTTTTGTTTATATCTTACAGAATATAAGCACTACCCCTCTTTTTTTTTCTTCTTGTTCTCCCCTTTGTCCTTCTCCCCTTTCTCCCTCTTTTCAGTCTTTTGCCTAGTAGGAGTCCTTGCTTCAGCATTTCAACTTAGATAAGCACTTACAGTCTGTTAGTCGTTACACAGTGTAATAGTTAAGATTAAGCTTAGGCCTACATAGTTTATGGAATAACATGTCACGAGCTCCCAGTATCTTCTATGGAATTTGATGAACAAACAGTTTACTGTCTATCACAATCCCCCCTTTTTCTTTTTATCATTTTGTTCATCAAATCGTTGCAATTCTTGTTGACTTAATAGGAGAGTTTTTTTCAATCTAAAGTCATCATCTAATTGGTCGTTTTTGGCTTTAATGAGTATTGGACGGGTGACAGATATCAGATATGTTACCCGTTGCATCATTCTCCAAGTTATGACATATAATATTATTGACAAAGTCAGACTGATTAAGATTAATATCAAGAGAACCACAATGGGGTGACACAACTTGTTCAAGATGCCTGTAGCAGTAGGTGACCATCCAAAAAGGGTGTCCCACCAGTTATGTTCTGCATTCTTTTTTGCTCTTTCCAAGACTCGGTGTATTTCTTCCACATTGTGATGAACAGTTATTAAGGTTTTCTGTCCGTTTTCTCTAATTTTCTCTAAAATTCTAATTAAGTCTTTATGTTGAAGTAACTGCCTAACCAAAGTGAGATTCATTCCAATGGGTGTAGGTTGTAAATTATGTATTAATGTATAATTGGATTGCAGGAATTCGTAAGACGTGACCGGGGCTAAATAGGAAAAGTCACATCCAATTATCTTTGTGAAATTGCAAACACAGAGATTTGAATAATTTTTTTGTTTCTACTATGATCTTGTCTACGGTTAAGAATTCACAAACCGTCCTCAAACATACACAACCTTTGCCAATATATATAAGTACTGTTTTAGGATTTTCATTGGGATGGACCTCAAAGTGACAAATATTTTGTTCAGTATCTAGACAAATATCTTGTGCCTCAATTGCATTGCCTTCACAAATGAATCCTTGTTGTTCCCGTACAATGCAAGACTCTAGATTGACAGTTTGCCATTTTTCGTTTACCTTTCGGGCCCATGCTCTATGCTCAGAAGGATAGAGTATGGTCCCGTTGTAATTCAGCCCTAATGCAATGATAGGATAAATTTGGTATATGGTGGCATTGTAAATAGTGAGTATAAAGGTAGTAGCTGTGTTTGTGATGGGATCATAGGTAAAGTTTACCAGGTTCCACCAGGATTGGAGTTCCTTTTCAAAATTAGTAGCACTGTTCCAAATTATTCTCCGAATTTCAGTAGGAAGAATACCTTCTTCACCTTCTCTTATAATTGAGGCAGCTATCGACTGCATCCATATTTGAGCCTGGATGCAGCTGAGAGCTAAAGAGAGGTTATTTTGGAGCACACTGAGTGCATCTGTAATCAATTCATGATCCTTTATATTTACCTTTTCCCCTTTTGGTAATACATTTGACAACAACCACTGGTTAGCCCCCAAAGTCAATAAGGAAGATTGCAAAGGCCTTTGTATATTAGTTAAATCACTAATTGAGGTAGCCAATTTGTTCATTATCACCTCCGAATCAATACTATTTAAAACTCCCAATCCTGTTCCCAAAGCACCGGTTAAGTCTCTCTGCGTTCTTTTTGCGCGAGGAATTTGTTTTTGCAGCCAGGTTGTCCATCCCTCGTAAGAAGTCTTTAGGAAAGGTGAACAGGCTGGCTGAATATTTGAAACATTATTTTGCATCAGCAATTTAACTTGTTTGAGAGACCACGCCGGGTTAAACAGCATTTGTTGTTGACCTGTATTCCTAATTGCATATGGTCCAATTTCAAAAATTCTTGGGCTAAGCACGACTGTTGGTTGTGTTGGAACAGTATGAGTAGTCCGAGTAGTCTCTTTGGAAGCGTGGGTTGTGGTTGTTGTAATTTTCTCCTGTATATTCAATGGAAATCGGAAAGATATAGCTTGATCTCTTGACCTGGTTCCTCCCAAACAAATTATGGGCACCGGTTGGGTTGCAGTAAATGCATACCAACAGACCTCTGACTCACAATGGGTTTGAGCTATTTTAGATTCCGTTTTGTCTCTGATAACGATTTGAGTAAAAGGGGGCTGACGGACGGTTTGAATTAAAGGGTGCCGACTTATTATCACATTTACATTGAATACTCTGCAGCCTATCTGTATCTCATCTCCTTTTTTAGCTGTCCAGGTATGGGATGAATTCTCCCATTTATATGTTTGGAGTGTTAGGTTATTGCTTAGTATGGCAGTTGCTAACTCTGTCCCATACAAATCTGCACCCATACTTCCTGTATGTCCATAATAAGCATCTGTCCAAGGCCATATAATTTGATTAGTTAGGGTATGTTCAAAAGGTTGGTGGGATTGGTTAGTCATTCTAGCCCATCCTGGTAGTGTATTCATTGTGGCTAATACACCTAGCCAGACTATCCAATAGCTCCAATAGAAGACTGGCGGGATTCTATTGATTAGCATATTTTTTCTTAGTCTCTTTTGTATCAGGGTGTCTGGCACTCTCGTCTGACCCTTTTCCCTCAGAGGCCTTTTTTTCTTCAGAGTAGGGCAGTAAAGTTTTCCCCACTTTGGTACGTCTCTGCCTCCTCTGCCTACTCTGTTGCTTAGAGCAGCAGGGTGTTCCATCTTCTTGGCAGCAGCCGTATTCTTCAGGGGTACGTTTGCCTCTATTCCCGGGACACATAGGTTTCCCAGTTTTTATCTTTGACCTCGGGTTCACGATAGGGGACCCAGGAGATGTGCTTTCTACAGATCACCCTTAGGTTCTGAGGGTGTTATTCAGTAGGCCAATTAGGGTGAGTGCACTCTCTTTCAAGATTTATCCTTTTAGTAAATATTTTCTGTTAAATTTTAGAATCTTCAATTATTTTCCTGTTTTTACTCCAATTTTTAGGGCCTGATTAGTTAATCTCTGTTCTCGTTAATAACACTAATTACAACTAGACCGGAGATTTATTCCATGTGCATTATGAATCCCCCAGCCTTCTTTACATACATTACACTTTATGCATATAAAAGAAAAACAAATACAAGTTTCAATTGGACAAAATATTAGGGTCTCACTCATCGAGTCCTTCGTAGGTTCTTTTCTCACAATGTGTAGAGAGCTCTTTCAGGTTTTCCGAAGGGTGACTCGTAGATCCTCAGGAGGGCTGGTCACTTTCCAGGCCGGATCCTGTATAGGTCCCTTTACTCGGCTTGCGTGTGTCCACCCCTTCTCAGCAGTCCGAACAGCAGTTTCTGCAGTGATAAGAGCAACATAGGGTCCTTCCCAACGGGGGCTCAAAGAAGATTCTTTCCATGATTTGATTAGTACTTTATCTCCTGGTTGGATTTGATGCATGGCCACATCCAATGGAGGCCTTTGTACTACCATCCCCCGGGCCTGCAGTTGTTTTCTCCTTGCCATTAGCTGTATCAGGTAGGATTTTATCTTTAATTCTTCAAGTTGGGGGTGATCCGGTGGCATTTCTAAATCATAAGGCATCCCATATAGCATTTCAAAGGGAGAAATGCCTACATCAGTTCGGGGCTGAGTTCTGATATTTAACAATGCTAAAGGGAGACACTTTACCCATGACATTTTAGTTTCTAACATTAGTTTGGTAAGTTGTTTTTTTATTTCTCCGTTCATACGTTCAACTTTCCCTGAGCTCTGCGGGTGCCACGGAGTGTGGTACTGCCACTGTGTACCCAGTGCAGCCAAAGTCTCTTTGGCTACTCTGGATACAAAGTGTGGACCCCTATCTGAATCTATTGTTTCTATTGCTCCATACCGAGGTATAATTTCTTCAAGTAATATCCTTGTTACTGTGTGAGCTGTGGCTCGGGCTGTGGGAAAGGCTTCTACGAATTGAGTTAAATGATCTATAATTACTAATAAGTATTTATACCTCCCCACCTTTGGTAATTCAGTAAAGTCTATTTGTATTCTTGCAAAAGGTCTATGAGCCAATTCTCGCCCCCCATATATTCGTTTTCTTATTTGATGTTTATTTACTTTTTGACAAACGAGACATTCTCCTATCACTCGTTTGGCTATATCATATATCCCAATGCACATGTATTTAGTTGCAAATTGATCCACTAATGCCTGAGTTCCCCAATGAGTGTTTTTATGGAATTGTTGCATTATTTTGGTAGCTATGGGTTTTGGGAGAACTTCTCGGCCGTCCGGGAGTTCCCATTTTCCATTAGCTTTCTGTTGAATCCCCATTTGATTTAATTTTGCTTGTTCTTGAACAGTAAAACTTAAAAGATCATAGGATTTTCCATGAAAAAAGCACCACTTAAACCCTGGTCTTTCACATACACATTCTTTGCCATCTACTCCGTATTCTTTCCAGCAACCATAACAGGGGAGGTAATTATCTCCACAATTAACACACCGCTTTCTGTCCTCTATCGGATCATCCAAGTGCAGTGCTAATAGCGCTGCTCTCTTTGCCTCTTGATCAGCAAGGTTATTCCCCCGTACTAAAGGATTTAGCCCCCTCTGGTGTCCCTTTAAGTGTACTACCGCAATTTCACTGGGCCCTCGTATAGCTTGCAAAATTTGTGATATTAATTCCTGATGTACTAGGCCTTTCCCCCGAGAATTGATTAAGCCTCTTTCTTCCCATATTTTCCCAAAGGTATGTACTACTCCGAAGGCATATCTAGAATCAGTGTATATAGTTCCCACTTTTCCATTTAGTAATTGTAAAGCCTTTACTACTGCATATAATTCACATGCCTGTGCTGACCAGCTGGGATTCAAGGGTCCTGATTCTATTACCTTAAAAGTTTTTCCATCAATTATGGCATACCCTGATTTTCTTTTTCCTTCTACCACTCGAGAGGATCCATCTACAAATAATTTTTCTCCTTTCCCCAATTCCTCTTCTTCCAAATCTGGTCTTATCTTAGTCTGCTCCTCGATGTTACGGAGGCAATCATGAAAAAGATCTTGACTAGGTTCTCCATACAAAAATTGGGCTGGATTTTGTAACGATGTTGTTTCAAGGGTCAGGTAGGGGGATGTAATGAGGATTGCCTCATATTTTACCAGTCTAGCATCGGTTATCCATTTTTCTGCTTTTTGCTGTAACACACCTCTAATATTATGGGGTGATAGTACCCTTAATTCACTACCAAAAGTTATTTTATGCGCTTCCTCAACTAACAAAGCAGCTGCCACCACAACTTGTAGACATGTAGGCCATCCCCGACTTACGGGGTCCAGTAATTTTGAGATATATGCTACTGGTTTCTTTTTTCCTGCCCATTCTTGGGCTAATACTCCAAATGCAGTTCCTTCCTCTGTGTTGACAAATAAGAAAAATGGTCTTTTTAGGTCGGGCAAGCTCAGAACAGGAGCATTTACCAATTCAGTTTTTAATTCTTTTAACCGTTGATCATCTTCCTGAGTCCATTTTAATAATCCATTTTTAGTTATTTTGGTGTATAAAAACTTCACCTTTCCACTATACCCTTCGATCCACTGCTTACAATATCCAAATAGCCCTAATAGTTGTCGGACTTGTTTTTTAGTTTTTGGACTTGGTAGGGAAAGTATCCCTTTAACTCTTTCTGGATCTAATTTCTTAGTTCCTTGACTTAATCGATGCCCTAAGTATTTAACTTCCTTTTCAACAAATTGCAATTTGGATTTTGACACCTTCAATTCCTTTAAGCTCAGGAAGTTTAACAATTTGATACTTCCGGAACCCTTTCCTCATCCTCCCCTGCTATTAAAAGATCATCTACATACTGGACTAGGGTAAGGGTATCTCCTATCTGGTAATCCTGTAAAATTTGTTCTAAGGCTTGCCCAAACAGGTTTGGGGATTCAGTGAAACCTTGGGGTAGGACTGTCCACCGGAGTTGAGTTTTCCTGTGGGTATCTGGGTCCTCCCACTCAAAAGCAAAATAGTTTCTGCATTCCTCTTTTAAGGGACAGGCCCAGAAAGAGTCCTTCAAGTCTATTACACTGTACCACCGGTCATTCGGGCCTAATTGACTTAAGAGAGTGTGTGGGTTAGCTACTACAGGGAATCTAGTTACAGTCCTTTTGTTAATTTCCCTTAGGTCATGGACTAATCTATACCCCCCATCTGCCTTCTTGACAGGTAAAATGGGAGTATTAAAAGGGGACATGCAGGGTTCCAATAATCCCTGCTTTATTAATCTCTGAATTTCTGGTTTTAATCCTTCCCTTCCCTCCAGAGGTATGGGATATTGCTTAATCCTCACCGGTACCTCAGGATCCCGGATGGTTACCATAAAAGGTTCAACATTCAGTGTTCCCACCGTATCTGGAGTGTACCATACTTCAGGGTTGATTTTAGCCTCATCTTCAACCCATAAGGGGCATAGTTTGATTTCAAGTTTGTGTTCTGTTACTTCCAAACTAATTCCTAATTCAATCATTAGATCCCTCCCCAGTAGGTTATAATCTGCCTCAGGTACTAACAATAAGGATCCCACCCCCACTTTAGAATCTGTTTCAAGGAGTACATCTTTAATTACCGGTACTCCGAATGGTTCTCCTTTTGCCCCGACTACTTGTACTTTTTCTGATGAAATCTTACATCCTTGGGGCAATGATTGAACAGTAGATCTCTCCGCTCCTGAATCTACTAAAAATTCTACCTCCTGTTGCTGAGGACCTACTTTTAACTTTATCAAGGGCTCAGTTCGTTCTCGGGTCCCCAGCAAATAGAGCCCCTGACACCCCTAATCTTCTTTAAACATTCTCTCATCCATCATTCTCCTTCTGCAGCTCTTCTTTGTGTGACCTTTTCTTCCGCAATAAAAGCAGACAATACCCCCTTTTTCTCTCTCTCTCTCCGGTTCCTTTGATCTATAGCCTGTTCTTTGACCTTCTTGTTTTCTCCCAGCACTGTTCACTCTCTGTCCTTCCCTTATCGCAGCTACCATCATTCTGGTATGTTTCTTTTGAGTCTCGTCCTCCCTTCGGACATAGACTTTCTGTGCTTCCCTCAGTAATTCATCCAACCCCCGATCCTGCCAATCTTCTATTTTTTCTATCTTCTTTCTAATATCTATCCATGCTTTTGCCACAAATTGTGTCTTTAACAATGCCTGTCCCACTGGGGTATTAGGGTCCAGTCCTGAGTAAAGCTGAAGATTTTTTCTCAGTCTCTCTAACCACTCGGTAGGGGTTTCATCTTTTTTCTGATGTTCACTAAAAGCTTTGTTTATATTTTGTCCTCTAGGGACTGATTCTCTTATACCCTGGATTACAATCGTCCTCAGGTCTTGCATATGACCTCTATTGATTTCATTTTGATTATTCCAATTAGGTCGATTTAGAGGCCATTTTACATCTGCTGCCGGACCTTGCTGATGCTGTTGATCCCAAATTCTCATTCCTGCTCTCCTGATCATATCCCTTTCTTCAACAGTGAATAGTATAGCCATTATGGCTTGTATTTCATCCCAGGTATAGATGTTTGGTCCTAAAAATTGATCCACCCGCTCTGCCACACCTAAAGGATCCTCTAATAGATTCCCCATCTCTTTTTTAAATTCTCTGACGTCCCCTGAATTAAGAGGGACAGTCACATATCCCATGCCAGGCTCGGGTCCTCCCATCGCAACCTCCCTTAGGGGGTACAAGCTACTGTCCCCCCCCCCATTCTAGTTTGACTACGGGTTATTCGTCTTGGTTCTTTCGGGGATTCAGGTGGAGAGTCTGAATTCTCTGGGTCCTCCGGCGCAGTTGGAGGAGGTGAAGGCGCCGGAGGTGGGGGTGGAGGTATGTAAGGAGGAGGAGAGGTGGGAGGTTCGTCCTCATCACGTACCTTCTTTTTCTTAACTTTTTCCTTTAGAGGATATAGATTTATTCGGGTATCTGATGCTATCCATACCTGTGCATATTCACTCTCCTCTAAATTAAAGGGTTCCCTTGAGTTGACATAAATGTTTAGGGCTTGGCAGACCCATTCTTCAAAGGACCCAAAACCAGGCCAATAGAGATGGTCGCCTCTGATTTGTTTCCCTCCCCAAATTCCATACAATAATAAATAATTTTTGCTTTGTCCTTACCCCGCCTAGAGGGGTAATCTTCCCAATGGTTTAACATCAAGCCTAAAGGGCTATCTGGTGGTATTTGGGGGTACCTCACCTCGGGTCCCAAATCACCCATGGGATCAGAAAGCTTGCTCTTCTTCTGTCCCATCTTCCGGAGCGCCTTCACACACTCACACAATTCGCTTCCCCCTTTTCGTGACCCAGTCCCTCGCGGGATATGGGAAATGCACTACCGAGGGGTCCGCACTCGCTTCGCCCTGCTGGGCGTCTCACACACCACGCTCCGGGAAACTCAACCCCAACCGAACGGTAACCGGCCTATACTCACGCAACCCTGCGTCTTCGTCCAGGGCTTCGTGCACAAAGATTACGGGGTTACCGGTATTTGGTATTTTTTTGCTTGTTGCCGAGTTTTGGAGTTCGTCGGTAGAGGGCGTGATGTGATAGCACTCAGCTGGGGCCGCTGAACTCAGTGGGCGCGCCTCCCCGTATGGGGCTTCCCACCAGATTGCCTCTATCCGAGTCACGGCACCAATTTTGTTATAGACTATCGTGCCAAAATGATGCAAGTTAGGACTAATTAAATTTAAATTGTTTATTTAGCAAGCGGCAATAAGCAAAACAGCGCTGGGCGGCCGGGGAGTCCCTGCTCCACCAACGGCGCGCAATCACTCCCCGAGGGTCCGTCTTTTTTATATCCTCCGCCTTCCGTTATCGGGTCTCTCTGAGAGGTGTACCCTGCGTCTGCGCACTTTGCAGCTAGGGGGTCGCTCCATCCGGGTCTTCCTCACGTCACCAGCTCCTCGTATTTCCTGCTTTCCTGAGAGTGGCTCACAAAGCTTTTGTTTATATCTTACAGAATATAAGCACTACCCCTCTTTTTTTTTCTTCTTGTTCTCCCCTTTGTCCTTCTCCCCTTTCTCCCTCTTTTCAGTCTTTTGCCTAGTAGGAGTCCTTGCTTCAGCATTTCAACTTAGATAAGCACTTACAGTCTGTTAGTCGTTACACAGTGTAATAGTTAAGATTAAGCTTAGGCCTACATAGTTTATGGAATAACATGTCACGAGCTCCCAGTATCTTCTATGGAATTTGAAGAACAAACAGTTTAATGTCTATCACAACATTGACATGGCCACAACTGACACGCTGCCCACTGTGACATGGCCCCCATAGTGACATGGCCGCCACTGACCTGCTGCACACTGTGAAATGACCTCACAGTGACATGGCCACCACTGACCTGCTCCCCACTGTGACATGTCCCATAGAGTAACATGATCACCACTGACATGCTGCCCACTGTGATATGGCCCCACAGTGACATGGCCATCACTGACCTGCTGCCCACTGTGACATGGCCCCCACAGTGACATGGCTACCACTGACCTGCTACCCACTGTGACATGTCCCCCACAGAGACATGGCCACCACTGACCTGCTGCCCACTGTGACATAGCCCACACAGTGACATGGCAACCACTGACCTGCTACCCACTGTGACATAGCCGCCATAGTGACATGGCCACCACTGACCTGCTCCCCACTGTGACATGGCCCCCACAGAGGCATGGCCACAACTGACCTGCTGCCCACTGTGACATAGCCCCCACAGTGACATGGCCACAACTGACCTGCTGCTCACTGTGACATGGCCCCACAGTGACATGGCCACCACTTATCTGCTGCCCACTGTGACATAGCCCCCATAGTGACATGGCCACCACTGACCTGCTACCACTGTGACATAGCCCTCATAGTGACATGGCCACCTATGACCTGCTGCCCACTGTGACATAGCCCCCACAGTGACATGGCAACCAGTGGCCTATTGCTCACTGTGACATGGCCACCACTGAACTGCTGCCAACTGTGACATAGTCCCACAGTGACATGGCAACCAGTGGCCTGTTACTCACTGTGACGTGGCCACCACTGACCTGCCGCACACTGTGACATGACCTCACAGTGACATGGCCACAACTGACACGCTGCCCACTGTGACATGGCTCCCACAGTGACATGGCCACCACTGACCTGCTGCCCGATGTGACATGGCCCCCACAGTCACATGGCCACCACTGACACGCTGACCACTGTGACATGTCCCCCACTGTGACATGGCCACAACTGACCTGCTGCTCACTGTGACATGGCCCCAAGTGACATGGCCACCACTGAGTCGCTGCCCACTGTGACATGTCCCAAACAATAACATGATCACCACAGACGCGCTGCCCACTGTGACATAGCCGCACAGTGACATGGCCACCACTGACCTGCTACACACTGTGACATGGCCCCACAGTGACATGCCACCACTGACCTGCTGCCCACTGTGATATACCCCCCACAGTGACATGGCCACCAGTGGCCTGTTGCTCAGTGTGACATGGCCATCACTGACCTGCTGCACACTGTGATGTAGCACCCACAGTGACATGGCCACCACTGACCCGCTGCCCACTGTGATATATCACCCACAATGACATGGCCACCACTGACCCGCTGCCCACTGTGTCATGTCCCGACAGTGACGTGGCCACCACTGACCTGCTGCCCACTGTGACATGGCACCCATAGTGACATGGCCACCACTGACCCACTGACCACTGTGACATAGCCGCACAGTGACATGGCCACCACTGACCTGCTGCCCACTGTGACATGGCCCCACAGTGACATGGCCAACACTGACCTGATGCCCACTGTGACATGGTCCCAACAGTGACATGGCCTCCACTGACCTGCTGCCCACTGTGACATGGCCCCACAGTGACATGCCACCACTGACCTGCTGCCCACTGTGACATAGCCCCCACAGTGACATGGCAACCAGTGGCCTGTTGCTCACTGTG
>NW_027436881.1:0-107308 GCF_047716275.1 Strix uralensis
GATTCTGCGAAGCAATGTGAACACTTCTCATTCCCGCGCAGAGAGAAGGTGCTAGCAGGGAATTGTCTGCCTGCCTTTCCCCAGTGCTCTGCAAGCTCCAGGACAACATAAAATCTGGGGCTCTGTGCTTTCTTTCGTTCTGAACAAGTGTTAGTGTTTTCTGCACAAAAGCGATTCTGCGAAGCAATGTGAACACTTCTGCTTCCCAGGCACAGAGAAGGTGCTAGCAGGGAATTCTCTGCCTGCCTTTTCCCCAGTGCTCTGCAAGCTCTCCAGGACAACAGCAAATCTGGGGCTCTGTGCTTTCTTTCGTTCTGAACAAGTGTTAGAGTTTTCTGCACAAAAGCGATTCTGCGAGGAAATGTGAACACTTTGCCTTCCCGCGCACAGAGAAGGTTCTAGCAGGGAATTCTCTGCCTGCTTTCCCCAGTGCTCTGCAAGCTCTCCAGGACAACAGCAAATATGGGGCTCTGTGCTTTCTTTCGTCCTGGAACAAGCTTTTGTGTTCTCTGGCAGTGACGCAAATGCGATTCTGTGAATAAATGTGAACACTTTTCCTTCCCGCGCACAGAGACTGTGCTAGCAGGGAATTCTCTGCCTGCCTTTCCCCAGTGCTCTGCAAGCTCTCCAGGACAACATAAAATCTGGGGCTCTGTGCTTTCTTTCGTTCTGAACAAGTGTTAGTGTTTTCTGCACAAAAGCGATTCTGCGAGGAAATGTGAACACTTTGCCTTCCCGCGCACAGAGAAGGTGCTAGCAGGGGAATTCTCTGCCTGCTTTCCCCAGTGCTCTGCAAGCTCTCCAGGGTAACAGCAAATCTGGGGCTCTGTGCTTTCTTTCGTCCTGAACAAGCTTTTGTGTTCTCTGCAGCGACGCAAATGCGATTCTGCGAGGAAATGTGAACACTTCTCATTCCTGCGCAGAGAGAAGGTGCTAGCAGGGAATTCTCTGCCTGCCTTTCCCCAGTGCTCTGCAAGCTCTCCAGGACAACATAAAATCTGGGGCTCTGTGCTTTCTTTCGTTCTGAACAAGTGTTAGTGTTTTCTGCACAAAAGCGATTCTGCCGAAGCAATGTGAACACTTCTCATTCCCGCGCAGAGAGAAGGTGCTAGCAGGGAATTCTCTGCCTGCCTTTCCCCAGTGCTCTGGCAAGCTCTCCAGGACAACATAAAATCTGGGGCTCTGTGCTTTCTTTCGTTCTGAACAAGTGTTAGTGTTTTCTGCACAAAAGCGATTCTGCGAAGCAATGTGAACACTTCTCATTCCCGCGCAGAGAGAAGGTGCTAGCAGGAATTCTCTGCCTGCCCTTTCCCCAGTGCTCTGCAAGCTCTCCAGGACAACATAAAATCTGGGCTCTGTGCTTTCTTTCGTTCTGAACAAGTGTTAGTGTTTTCTGCACAAAAGCGATTCTGCGAAAGCAATGTGAACACTTCTCATTCCCGCGCAGAGAGAAGGTGCTAGCAGGGAATTCTCTGCCTGCCTTTCCCCAGTGCTCTGCAAGCTCTCCAGGACAACATAAAATCTGGGGCTCTGTGCTTTCTTTCGTTCTGAACAAGTGTTAGTGTTTTCTGCACAAAAGCGATTCTGCGAAGCAATGTGAACACTTCTGCTTCCCAGGCACAGAGAAGGTGCTAGCAGGAATTCTCTGCCTGCCTTTCCCCAGTGCTCTGCAAGCTCTCCAGGACAACAGCAAATCTGGGGCTCTGTGCTTTCTTTCGTTCTGAACAAGTGTTAGAGTTTTCTGCACAAAAGCGATTCTGCGAGGAAATGTGAACACTTTGCCTTCCCGCGCACAGAGAAGGTTCTAGCAGGGAATTCTCTGCCTGCTTTCCCCAGTGCTCTGCAAGCTCTCCAGGACAACAGCAAATATGGGGCTCTGTGCTTTCTTTCGTCCTGAACAAGCTTTTGTGTTCTCTGCAGTGACGCAAATGCGATTCTGCGAAAAATGTGAACACTTCTCATTCCTGCGCAGAGAGAAGGTGCTAGCAGGGAATTCTCTGCCTGCCTTTCCCCAGTGCTCTGCAAGCTCTCCAGGACAACATAAAATCTGGGGCTCTGTGCTTTCTTTCGTTCTGAACAAGTGTTAGTGTTTTCTGCACAAAAGCGATTCTGCGAAGCAATGTGAACACTCTCATTCCCGCGCAGAGAGAAGGTGCTAGCAGGGAATTCTCTGCCTGCCTTTCCCCAGTGCTCTGCAAGCTCTCCAGGACAACATAAAATCTGGGGCTCTGTGCTTTCTTTCGTTCTGAACAAGTGTTAGTGTTTCTGCACAAAAGCGATTCTGCGAAGCAATGTGAACACTTCTGCTTCCCAGGCACAGAGAAGGTGCTAGCAGGGAATTCTCTGCCTGCCTTTCCCCAGTGCTCTGCAAGCTCTCCAGGGTAACAGCAAATCTGGGGCTCTGTGCTTTCTTTCGTTCTGAACAAGTGTTAGTGTTTTCTGCACAAAAGCGATTCTGCGAAGCAATGTGAACACTTCTGCTTCCCAGGCACCGAGAAGGTGCTAGCAGGGAATTCTCTGCCTGCCTTTCCCCAGTGCTCTGCAAGCTCTCCAGGACAACATAAAATCTGGGGCTCTGTGCTTTCTTTCGTTCTGAACAAGTGTTAGTGTTTTCTGCACAAAAGCGATTCTGCGAGGAAATGTGAACACTTTGCCTTCCCGCGCACAGAGAAGGTGCTAGCAGGGAATTCTCTGCCTGCCTTTCCCCAGTGCTCTGCAAGCTCTCCAGGACAACATAAAATCTGGGGCTCTGTGCTTTCTTTCGTCCTGAACAAGTGTTAGTGTTTTCTGCACAAAAGCGATTCTGCGAAGCAATGTGAACACTTCTCATTCCCGCGCAGAGAGAAGGTGCTAGCAGGGAATTCTCTGCCTGCCTTTCCCCAGTGCTCTGCAAGCTCTCCAGGACAACATAAAATCTGGGGCTCTGTGCTTTCTTTCGTTCTGAACAAGTGTTAGTGTTTTCTGCACAAAAGCGATTCTGCGAAGCAATGTGAACACTTCTGCTTCCCAGGCACAGAGAAGGTGCTAGCAGGGAATTCTCTGCCTGCCTTTCCCCAGTGCTCTGCAAGCTCTCCAGGACAACATAAAATCTGGGGCTCTGTGCTTTCTTTCGTTCTGAACAAGTGTTAGTGTTTTCTGCACAAAAGCGATTCTGCGAAGCAATGTGAACACTTCTTCTTCCCAGGCACCGAGAAGGTGCTAGCAGGGAATTCTCTGCCTGCCTTTCCCCAGTGCTCTGCAAGCTCTCCAGGTCAACATAAAATCTGGGGCTCTGTGCTTTCTTTCGTTCTGAACAAGTGTTAGTGTTTTCTGCACAAAAGCGATTCTGCGAGGAAATGTGAACACTTCTTCTTCCCAGGCACAGAGAAGGTGCTAGCAGGGAATTCTCTGCCTGCTTTCCCCAGTGCTCTGCAAGCTCTCCAGGGTAACAGCAAATCTGGGGCTCTGTGCTTTCTTTCGTCCTGAACAAGCTTTTGTGTTCTCTGCAGCGACGCAAATGCGATTCTGCGAAAAAATGTGAACACTTTTCCTTCCCGCGCACAGAGACGGTGCTAGCAGGGAATTCTCTGCCTGCCTTTCCCCAGTGCTCTGCAAGCTCTCCAGGACAACATAAAATCTGGGGCTCTGTGCTTTCTTTCGTTCTGAACAAGTGTTAGTGTTTTCTGCACAAAAGCGATTCTGCGAGGAAATGTGAACACTTTGCCTTCCCGCCCACAGAGAAGGTGCTAGCAGGGAATTCTCTGCCTGCTTTCCCCAGTGCTCTGCAAGCTCTCCAGGGTAACAGCAAATCTGGGGCTCTGTGCTTTCTTTCGTCCTGAACAAGCTTTTGTGTTCTCTGAAGCGACGCAAATGCGATTCTGCGAAAAAATGTGAACACTACTCATTCCCGCGCAGAGAGAAGGTGCTAGCAGGGAATTCTCTGCCTGCCTTTCCCCAGTGCTCTGCAAGCTCTCCAGGACAACATAAAATCTGGGGCTCTGTGCTTTCTTTCGTTCTGAACAAGTGTTAGTGTTTTCTGCACAAAAGCGATTCTGCGAAGCAATGTGAACAATTCTCATTCCCGCGCACAGAGAAGGTGCTAGCAGGGAATTCTCTGCCTGCTTTCCCCAGTGCTCTGCAAGCTCTCCAGGACAACATAGAATCTGGGGCTCTGTGCTTTCTTTCGTTCTGAACAAGTGTTAGTGTTTTCTGCACAAAAGCGATTCTGCGAAGCAATGTGAACACTTCTCATTCCCGCGCAGAGAGAAGGTGCTAGCAGGGAATTGTCTGCCTGCCTTTCCCCAGTGCTCTGCAAGCTCTCCAGGACAACATAAAATCTGGGTCTCTGTGCTTTCTTTCGTTCTGAACAAGTGTTAGTGTTTTCTGCACAAAAGCGATTCTGCGAAGCAATGTGAACACTTCTGCTTCCCAGGCACAGAGAAGGTGCTAGCAGGGAATTCTCTGCCTGCCTTTCCCCAGTGCTCTGCAAGCTCTCCAGGACAACATAAAATCTGGGGCTCTGTGCTTTCTTTCGTTCTGAACAAGTGTTAGTGTTTTCTGCACAAAAGCGATTCTGCGAGGAAATGTGAACACTTTGCCATCCCGCGCACAGAGAAGGTGCTAGCAGGGAATTCTCTGCCTGCCTTTCCCCAGTGCTCTGCAAGCTCTCCAGGGTAACAGCAAATCTGGGGCTCTGTGCTTTCTTTCGTCCTGAACAAGCTTTTGTGTTCTCTGCAGCGACGCAAATGCGATTCTGCGAAAAAATGTGAACACTTCTCATTCCCACGCAGAGAGAAGGTGCTAGCAGGGAATTCTCTGCCTGCCTTTCCCCAGTGCTCTGCAAGCTCTCCAGGACAACATAAAATCTGGGGCTCTGTGCTTTCTTTCGTTCTGAACAAGTGTTAGTGTTTTCTGCACAAAAGCGATTCTGCGAAGCAATGTGAACACTTCTCATTCCCGCGCAGAGAGAAGGTGCTAGCAGGGAATTCTCTGCCTGCCTTTCCCCAGTGCTCTGCAAGCTCTCCAGGACAACATAAAATCTGGGGCTCTGTGCTTTCTTTCGTTCTGAACAAGTGTTAGTGTTTTCTGCACAAAAGCGATTCTGCGAAGCAATGTGAACACTTCTGCTTCCCAGGCACAGAGAAGGTGCTAGCAGGGAATTCTCTGCCTGCCTTTCCCCAGTGCTCTGCAAGCTCTCCAGGACAACATAAAATCTGGGGCTCTGTGCTTTCTTTCGTTCTGAACAAGTGTTAGTGTTTTCTGCACAAAAGCGATTCTGCGAAGCAATGTGAACACTTCTTCTTCCCAGGCACCGAGAAGGTGCTAGCAGGGAATTCTCTGCCTGCCTTTCCCCAGTGCTCTGCAAGCTCTCCAGGTCAACATAAAATCTGGGGCTCTGTGCTTTCTTTCGTTCTGAACAAGTGTTAGTGTTTTCTGCACAAAAGCGATTCTGCGAGGAAATGTGAACACTTTGCCTTCCCGCGCACAGAGAAGGTGCTAGCAGGGAATTCTCTGCCTGCTTTCCCCAGTGCTCTGCAAGCTTTCCAGGGTAACAGCAAATCTGGGGCTCTGTGCTTTCTTTCGTCCTGAACAAGCTTTTGTGTTCTCTGCAGCGACGCAAATGCGATTCTGCGAAAAAATGTGAACACTTTTCCTTCCCGCGCACAGAGACGGTGCTAGCAGGGAATTCTCTGCCTGCCTTTCCCCAGTGCTCTGCAAGCTCTCCAGGACAACATAAAATCTGGGGCTCTGTGCTTTCTTTCGTTCTGAACAAGTGTTAGTGTTTTCTGCACAAAAGCGATTCTGCGAAGCAATGTGAACACTTCTCATTCCCGCGCACAGAGAAGGTGCTAGCAGGGAATTCTCTGCCTGCCTTTCCCCAGTGCTCTGCAAGCTCTCCAGGACAACATAAAATCTGGGGCTCTGTGCTTTCTTTCGTTCTGAACAAGTGTTAGTGTTTTCTGCACAAAAGCGATTCTGCGAAGCAATGTGAACACTTCTGCTTCCCAGGCACAGAGAAGGTGCTAGCAGGGAATTCTCTGCCTGCCTTTCCCCAGTGCTCTGCAAGCTCTCCAGGACAACATAAAATCTGGGGCTCTGTGCTTTCTTTCGTTCTGAACAAGTGTTAGTGTTTTCTGCACAAAAGCGATTCTGCGAAGCAATGTGAACACTTTGCCTTCCCGCGCACAGAGAAGGTGCTAGCAGGGAATTCTCTGCCTGCCTTTCCCCAGTGCTCTGCAAGCTCTCCAGGACAATAGCAAATCTGGGGCTCTGTGCTTTCTTTCGTTCTGAACAAGTGTTAGTGTTTTCTGCACAAAAGCGATTCTGCGAAGCAATGTCAACACTTCTCATTCCCGCGCACAGAGAAGGTGCTAGCAGGGAATTCTCTGCCTGCCTTTCCCCAGTGCTCTGCAAGCTCTCCAGGACAACATAGAATCTGGGGCTCTGTGCTTTCTTTCGTTCTGAACAAGTGTTAGTGTTTTCTGCACAAAAGCGATTCTGCGAAGCAATGTGAACACTTCTCATTCCCGCGCAGAGAGAAGGTGCTAGCAGGGAATTGTCTGCCTGCCTTTCCCCAGTGCTCTGCAAGCTCTCCAGGACAACATAAAATCTGGGTCTCTGTGCTTTCTTTCGTTCTGAACAAGTGTTAGTGTTTTCTGCACAAAAGCGATTCTGCGAAGCAATGTGAACACTTCTGCTTCCCAGGCACAGAGAAGGTGCTAGCAGGGAATTCTCTGCCTGCCTTTCCCCAGTGCTCTGCAAGCTCTCCAGGACAACATAAAATCTGGGGCTCTGTGCTTTCTTTCGTTCTGAACAAGTGTTAGTGTTTTCTGCACAAAAGCGATTCTGCGAGGAAATGTGAACACTTTGCCATCCCGCGCACAGAGAAGGTGCTAGCAGGGAATTCTCTGCCTGCCTTTCCCCAGTGCTCTGCAAGCTCTCCAGGGTAACAGCAAATCTGGGGCTCTGTGCTTTCTTTCGTCCTGAACAAGCTTTTGTGTTCTCTGCAGCGACGCAAATGCGATTCTGCGAAGCAATGTGAACACTTCTCATTCCCGCGCAGAGAGAAGGTGCTAGCAGGGAATTCTCTGCCTGCCTTTCCCCAGTGCTCTGCAAGCTCTCCAGGACAACATAAAATCTGGGGCTCTGTGCTTTCTTTCGTTCTGAACAAGTGTTAGTGTTTTCTGCACAAAAGCGATTCTGCGAAGCAATGTGAACACTTCTCATTCCCGCGCAGAGAGAAGGTGCTAGCAGGGAATTCTCTGCCTGCCTTTCCCCAGTGCTCTGCAAGCTCTCCAGGACAACATAAAATCTGGGGCTCTGTGCTTTCTTTCGTTCTGAACAAGTGTTAGTGTTTTCTGCACAAAAGCGATTCTGCGAAGCAATGTGAACACTTCTGCTTCCCAGGCACAGAGAAGGTGCTAGCAGGGAATTCTCTGCCTGCCTTTCCCCAGTGCTCTGCAAGCTCTCCAGGACAACATAAAATCTGGGGCTCTGTGCTTTCTTTCGTTCTGAACAAGTGTTAGTGTTTTCTGCACAAAAGCGATTCTGCGAAGCAATGTGAACACTTCTTCTTCCCAGGCACCGAGAAGGTGCTAGCAGGGAATTCTCTGCCTGCCTTTCCCCAGTGCTCTGCAAGCTCTCCAGGTAAACATAAAATCTGGGGCTCTGTGCTTTCTTTCGTTCTGAACAAGTGTTAGTGTTTTCTGCACAAAAGCGATTCTGCGAGGAAATGTGAACACTTTTCCTTCCCGCGCACAGAGAAGCTGCTAGCAGGGAATTCTCTGCCTGCTTTCCCCAGTGCTCTGCAAGCTCTCCAGGGTAACAGCAAATCTGGGGCTCTGTGCTATCTTTCGTCCTGAACAAGCTTTTGTGTTCTCTGAAGCGACGCAAACGAGATTCTGCGAAAAAATGTGAACACTTCTCATTCCCGCGCAGAGAGAAGGTGCTAGCAGGGAATTCTCTGCCTGCCTTTCCCCAGTGCTCTGCAAGCTCTCCAGGACAACATAAAATCTGGGGCTCTGTGCTTTCTTTCGTTCTGAACAAGTGTTAGTGTTTTCTGCACAAAAGCGATTCTGCGAAGCAATGTGAACACTTCTCATTCCCGCGCACAGAGAAGGTGCTAGCAGGGAATTCTCTGCCTGCCTTTCCCCAGTGCTCTGCAAGCTCTCCAGGACAACATAGAATCTGGGGCTCTGTGCTTTCTTTCGTTCTGAACAAGTGTTAGTGTTTTCTGCACAAAAGCGATTCTGCGAAGCAATGTGAACACTTTGCCTTCCCGCGAACAGAGAAGGTGCTAGCAGGGAATTCTCTGCCTGCCTTTCCCCAGTGCTCTGCAAGCTCTCCAGGACAACAGCAAATCTGGGGCTCTGTGCTTTCTTTCGTTCTGAACAAGTGTTAGTGTTTTCTGCACAAAAGCGATTCTGCGAAGCAATGTGAACACTTCTTCTTCCCAGGCACCGAGAAGGTGCTAGCAGGGAATTCTCTGCCTGCCTTTCCCCAGTGCTCTGCAAGCTCTCCAGGACAACATAAAATCTGGGGCTCTGTGCTTTCTTTCGTTCTGAACAAGTGTTAGTGTTTTCTGCACAAAAGCGATTCTGCGAGGAAATGTGAACACTTTGCCATCCCGCGCACAGAGAAGGTGCTAGCAGGGAATTCTCTGCCTGCCTTTCTCCAGTGCTCTGCAAGCTCTCCAGGGTAACAGCAAATCTGGGGCTCTGTGCTTTCTTTCGTCCTGAACAAGCTTTTGTGTTCTCTGCAGCGACGCAAATGCGATTCTGCGAAGCAATGTGAACACTTCTCATTCCCGCGCAGAGAGAAGGTGCTAGCAGGGAATTCTCTGCCTGCCTTTCCCCAGTGCTCTGCAAGCTCTCCAGGACAACATAAAATCTGGGTCTCTGTGCTTTCTTTCGTTCTGAACAAGTGTTAGTGTTTTCTGCACAAAAGCGATTCTGCGAAGCAATGTGAGCACTTCTTCTTCCCAGGCACCGAGAAGGTTCTAGCAGGGAATTCTCTGCCTGCTTTCCCCAGTGCTCTGCAAGCTCTCCAGGACAACAGCAAATATGGGGCTCTGTGCTTTCTTTCGTCCTGAACAAGCTTTTGTGTTCTCTGCAGTGACGCAAATGCGATTCTGCGAAAAAATGTGAACACTTTTCCTTCCCGCGCACAGAGACGGTGCTAGCAGGGAATTCTCTGCCTGCCTTTCCCCAGTGCTCTGCAAGCTCTCCAGGACAACATAAAATCTGGGGCTCTGTGCTTTCTTTCGTTCTGAACAAGTGTTAGTGTTTTCTGCACAAAAGCGATTCTGCGAGGAAATGTGAACACTTTGCCTTCCCGCCCACAGAGAAGGTGCTAGCAGGGAATTCTCTGCCTGCTTTCCCCAGTGCTCTGCAAGCTCTCCAGGGTAACAGCAAATCTGGGGCTCTGTGCTTTCTTTCGTCCTGAACAAGCTTTTGTGTTCTCTGCAGCGACGCAAATGCGATTCTGCGAGGAAATGTGAACACTTCTCATTCCTGCGCAGAGAGAAGGTGCTAGCAGGGAATTCTCTGCCTGCCTTTCCCCAGTGCTCTGCAAGCTCTCCAGGACAACATAAAATCTGGGGCTCTGTGCTTTCTTTCGTTCTGAACAAGTGTTAGTGTTTTCTGCACAAAAGCGATTCTGCGAAGCAATGTGAACACTTCTCATTCCCGCGCAGAGAGAAGGTGCTAGCAGGGAATTCTCTGCCTGCCTTTCCCCAGTGCTCTGCAAGCTCTCCAGGACAACATAAAATCTGGGGCTCTGTGCTTTCTTTCGTTCTGAACAAGTGTTAGTGTTTTCTGCACAAAAGCGATTCTGCGAAGCAATGTGAACACTTCTGCTTCCCAGGCACAGAGAAGGTGCTAGCAGGGAATTCTCTGCCTGCCTTTCCCCAGTGCTCTGCAAGCTCTCCAGCACAACAGCAAATCTGGGGCTCTGTGCTTTCTTTCGTTCTGAACAAGTGTTAGTGTTTTCTGCACAAAAGCGATTCTGCGAAGCAATGTGAACACTTCTTCTTCCCAGGCACCGAGAAGGTGCTAGCAGGGAATTCTCTGCCTGCCTTTCCCCAGTGCTCTGCAAGCTCTCCAGGACAACATAAAATCTGGGGCTCTGTGCTTTCTTTCGTTCTGAACAAGTGTTAGTGTTTTCTGCACAAAAGCGATTCTGCGAGGAAATGTGAACACTTTGCCTTCCCGCGCACAGAGAAGGTGCTAGCAGGGAATTCTCTGCCTGCCTTTCCCCAGTGCTCTGCAAGCTCTCCAGGACAACATAAAATCTGGGGCTCTGTGCTTTCTTTCGTTCTGAACAAGTGTTAGTGTTTTCTGCACAAAAGCGATTCTGCGAAGCAATGTGAACACTTCTCATTCCCGCGCAGAGAGAAGGTGCTAGCAGGGAATTCTCTGCCTGCCTTTCCCCAGTGCTCTGCAAGCTCTCCAGGACAACATAAAATCTGGGGCTCTGTGCTTTCTTTCGTTCTGAACAAGTGTTAGTGTTTTCTGCACAAAAGCGATTCTGCGAAGCAATGTGAACACTTCTGCTTCCCAGGCACAGAGAAGGTGCTAGCAGGGAATTCTCTGCCTGCCTTTCCCCAGTGCTCTGCAAGCTCTCCAGGACAACATAAAATCTGGGGCTCTGTGCTTTCTTTCGTTCTGAACAAGTGTTAGTGTTTTCTGCACAAAAGCGATTCTGCGAAGCAATGTGAACACTTCTTCTTCCCAGGCACCGAGAAGGTGCTAGCAGGGAATTCTCTGCCTGCCTTTCCCCAGTGCTCTGCAAGCTCTCCAGGTCAACATAAAATCTGGGGCTCTGTGCTTTCTTTCGTTCTGAAAAAGTGTTAGTGTTTTCTGCACAAAAGCGATTCTGCGAGGAAATGTGAACACTTCTTCTTCCCAGGCACAGAGAAGGTGCTAGCAGGGAATTCTCTGCCTGCTTTCCCCAGTGCTCTGCAAGCTCTCCAGGGTAACAGCAAATCTGGGGCTCTGTGCTTTCTTTCGTCCTGAACAAGCTTTTGTGTTCTCTGCAGCGACGCAAATGCGATTCTGCGAAAAAATGTGAACACTTTTCCTTCCCGCGCACAGAGACGGTGCTAGCAGGGAATTCTCTGCCTGCCTTTCCCCAGTGCTCTGCAAGCTCTCCAGGACAACATAAAATCTGGGGCTCTGTGCTTTCTTTCGTTCTGAACAAGTGTTAGTGTTTTCTGCACAAAAGCGATTCTGCGAGGAAATGTGAACACTTTGCCTTCCCGCCCACAGAGAAGGTGCTAGCAGGGAATTCTCTGCCTGCTTTCCCCAGTGCTCTGCAAGCTCTCCAGGGTAACAGCAAATCTGGGGCTCTGTGCTTTCTTTCGTCCTGAACAAGCTTTTGTGTTCTCTGAAGCGACGCAAATGCGATTCTGCGAAAAAATGTGAACACTTCTCATTCCCGCGCAGAGAGAAGGTGCTAGCAGGGAATTCTCTGCCTGCCTTTCCCCAGTGCTCTGCAAGCTCTCCAGGACAACATAAAATCTGGGGCTCTGTGCTTTCTTTCGTTCTGAACAAGTGTTAGTGTTTTCTGCACAAAAGCGATTCTGCGAAGCAATGTGAACACTTCTCATTCCCGCGCACAGAGAAGGTGCTAGCAGGGAATTCTCTGCCTGCCTTTCCCCAGTGCTCTGCAAGCTCTCCAGGACAACATAAAATCTGGGGCTCTGTGCTTTCTTTCGTTCTGAACAAGTGTTAGTGTTTTCTGCACAAAAGCGATTCTGCGAAGCAATGTGAACACTTCTTCTTCCCAGGCACCGAGAAGGTGCTAGCAGGGAATTCTCTGCCTGCCTTTCCCCAGTGCTCTGCAAGCTCTCCAGGACAACATAAAATCTGGGGCTCTGTGCTTTCTTTCGTTCTGAACAAGTGTTAGTGTTTTCTGCACAAAAGCGATTCTGCGAAGCAATGTGAACACTTCTTCTTCCCAGGCACCGAGAAGGTGCTAGCAGGGAATTCTCTGCCTGCCTTTCCCCAGTGCTCTGCAAGCTCTCCAGGTCAACATAAAATCTGGGGCTCTGTGCTTTCTTTCGTTCTGAACAAGTGTTAGTGTTTTCTGCACAAAAGCGATTCTGCGAGGAAATGTGAACACTTCTTCTTCCCAGGCACAGAGAAGGTGCTAGCAGGGAATTCTCTGCCTGCTTTCCCCAGTGCTCTGCAAGCTCTCCAGGGTAACAGCAAATCTGGGGCTCTGTGCTTTCTTTCGTCCTGAACAAGCTTTTGTGTTCTCTGCAGCGACGCAAATGCGATTCTGCGAAAAAATGTGAACACTTTTCCTTCCCGCGCACAGAGACGGTGCTAGCAGGGAATTCTCTGCCTGCCTTTCCCCAGTGCTCTGCAAGCTCTCCAGGACAACATAAAATCTGGGGCTCTGTGCTTTCTTTCGTTCTGAACAAGTGTTAGTGTTTTCTGCACAAAAGCGATTCTGCGAGGAAATGTGAACACTTTGCCTTCCCGCGCACAGAGAAGGTGCTAGCAGGGAATTCTCTGCCTGCTTTCCCCAGTGCTCTGCAAGCTCTCCAGGGTAACAGCAAATCTGGGGCTCTGTGCTTTCTTTCGTCCTGAACAAGCTTTTGTGTTCTCTGAAGCGACGCAAATGCGATTCTGCGAAAAAATGTGAACACTACTCATTCCCGCGCAGAGAGAAGGTGCTAGCAGGGAATTCTCTGCCTGCCTTTCCCCAGTGCTCTGCAAGCTCTCCAGGACAACATAAAATCTGGGGCTCTGTGCTTTCTTTCGTTCTGAACAAGTGTTAGTGTTTTCTGCACAAAAGCGATTCTGCGAAGCAATGTGAACAATTCTCATTCCCGCGCACAGAGAAGGTGCTAGCAGGGAATTCTCTGCCTGCCTTTCCCCAGTGCTCTGCAAGCTCTCCAGGACAACATAGAATCTGGGGCTCTGTGCTTTCTTTCGTTCTGAACAAGTGTTAGTGTTTTCTGCACAAAAGCGATTCTGCGAAGCAATGTGAACACTTCTCATTCCCGCGCAGAGAGAAGGTGCTAGCAGGGAATTGTCTGCCTGCCTTTCCCCAGTGCTCTGCAAGCTCTCCAGGACAACATAAAATCTGGGTCTCTGTGCTTTCTTTCGTTCTGAACAAGTGTTAGTGTTTTCTGCACAAAAGCGATTCTGCGAAGCAATGTGAACACTTCTGCTTCCCAGGCACAGAGAAGGTGCTAGCAGGGAATTCTCTGCCTGCCTTTCCCCAGTGCTCTGCAAGCTCTCCAGGACAACATAAAATCTGGGGCTCTGTGCTTTCTTTCGTTCTGAACAAGTGTTAGTGTTTTCTGCACAAAAGCGATTCTGCGAGGAAATGTGAACACTTTGCCATCCCGCGCACAGAGAAGGTGCTAGCAGGGAATTCTCTGCCTGCCTTTCCCCAGTGCTCTGCAAGCTCTCCAGGGTAACAGCAAATCTGGGGCTCTGTGCTTTCTTTCGTCCTGAACAAGCTTTTGTGTTCTCTGCAGCGACGCAAA
This sequence comes from Strix uralensis, assembly GCF_047716275.1. Lineage (NCBI taxonomy): Eukaryota > Metazoa > Chordata > Aves > Strigiformes > Strigidae > Strix > Strix uralensis. The sequence continues at coordinate 13,484 of NW_027436881.1, forward strand.
TGCGATTCTGCGAAAAAATGTGAACACTTCTCATTCCCGCGCAGAGAGAAGGTGCTAGCAGGGAATTCTCTGCCTGCCTTTCCCCAGTGCTCTGCAAGCTCTCCAGGACAACATAAAATCTGGGGCTCTGTGCTTTCTTTCGTTCTGAACAAGTGTTAGTGTTTTCTGCACAAAAGCGATTCTGCGAAGCAATGTGAACACTTCTCATTCCCGCGCAGAGAGAAGGTGCTAGCAGGGAATTCTCTGCCTGCCTTTCCCCAGTGCTCTGCAAGCTCTCCAGGACAACATAAAATCTGGGGCTCTGTGCTTTCTTTCGTTCTGAACAAGTGTTAGTGTTTTCTGCACAAAAGCGATTCTGCGAAGCAATGTGAACACTTCTGCTTCCCAGGCACAGAGAAGGTGCTAGCAGGGAATTCTCTGCCTGCCTTTCCCCAGTGCTCTGCAAGCTCTCCAGGACAACATAAAATCTGGGGCTCTGTGCTTTCTTTCGTTCTGAACAAGTGTTAGTGTTTTCTGCACAAAAGCGATTCTGCGAAGCAATGTGAACACTTCTCATTCCCGCGCAGAGAGAAGGTGCTAGCAGGGAATTCTCTGCCTGCCTTTCCCCAGTGCTCTGCAAGCTCTCCAGGACAACATAAAATCTGGGGCTCTGTGCTTTCTTTCGTTCTGAACAAGTGTTAGTGTTTTCTGCACAAAAGCGATTCTGCGAAGCAATGTGAACACTTCTGCTTCCCAGGCACAGAGAAGGTGCTAGCAGGGAATTCTCTGCCTGCCTTTCCCCAGTGCTCTGCAAGCTCTCCAGGACAACAGCAAATCTGGGGCTCTGTGCTTTCTTTCGTTCTGAACAAGTGTTAGAGTTTTCTGCACAAAAGCGATTCTGCGAGGAAATGTGAACACTTTGCCTTCCCGCGCACAGAGAAGGTTCTAGCAGGGAATTCTCTGCCTGCTTTCCCCAGTGCTCTGCAAGCTCTCCAGGACAACAGCAAATATGGGGCTCTGTGCTTTCTTTCGTCCTGAACAAGCTTTTGTGTTCTCTGCAGTGAAGCGATTCTGCGAAAAAATGTGAACACTTTTCCTTCCCGCGCACAGAGACTGTGCTAGCAGGGAATTCTCTGCCTGCCTTTCCCCAGTGCTCTGCAAGCTCTCCAGGACAACATAAAATCTGGGTCTCTGTGCTTTCTTTCGTTCTGAACAAGTGTTAGTGTTTTCTGCACAAAAGCGATTCTGCGAGGAAATGTGAACACTTTGCCTTCCCGCCCACAGAGAAGGTGCTAGCAGGGAATTCTCTGCCTGCTTTCCCCAGTGCTCTGCAAGCTCTCCAGGGTAACAGCAAATCTGGGGCTCTGTGCTTTCTTTCGTCCTGAACAAGCTTTTGTGTTCTCTGAAGCGACGCAAATGCGATTCTGCGAAAAAATGTGAACACTTGTCATTCCCGCGCAGAGAGAAGGTGCTAGCAGGGAATTCTCTGCCTGCTTTCCCCAGTGCTCTGCAAGCTCTCCAGGGTAACAGCAAATCTGGGGCTCTGTGCTTTCTTTCGTCCTGAACAAGCTTTTGTGTTCTCTGCAGCGACGCAAATGCGATTCTGCGAAAAAATGTGAACACTTCTCATTCCTGCGCAGAGAGAAGGTGCTAGCAGGGAATTCTCTGCCTGCCTTTCCCCAGTGCTCTGCAAGCTCTCCAGGACAACATAAAATCTGGGGCTCTGTGCTTTCTTTCGTTCTGAACAAGTGTTAGTGTTTTCTGCACAAAAGCGATTCTGCGAAGCAATGTGAACACTTCTCATTCCCGCGCAGAGAGAAGGTGCTAGCAGGGAATTCTCTGCCTGCCTTTCCCCAGTGCTCTGCAAGCTCTCCAGGACAACATAAAATCTGGGGCTCTGTGCTTTCTTTCGTTCTGAACAAGTGTTAGTGTTTTCTGCACAAAAGCGATTCTGCGAAGCAATGTGAACACTTCTGCTTCCCAGGCACAGAGAAGGTGCTAGCAGGGAATTCTCTGCCTGCCTTTCCCCAGTGCTCTGCAAGCTCTCCAGCACAACAGCAAATCTGGGGCTCTGTGCTTTCTTTCGTTCTGAACAAGTGTTAGTGTTTTCTGCACAAAAGCGATTCTGCGAAGCAATGTGAACACTTCTTGTTCCCAGGCACCGAGAAGGTGCTAGCAGGGAATTCTCTGCCTGCCTTTCCCCAGTGCTCTGCAAGCTCTCCAGGACAACATAAAATCTGGGGCTCTGTGCTTTCTTTCGTTCTGAACAAGTGTTAGTGTTTTCTGCACAAAAGCGATTCTGCGAGGAAATGTGAACACTTTGCCTTCCCGCGCACAGAGAAGGTGCTAGCAGGGAATTCTCTGCCTGCCTTTCCCCAGTGCTCTGCAAGCTCTCCAGGACAACATAAAATCTGGGGCTCTGTGCTTTCTTTCGTTCTGAACAAGTGTTAGTGTTTTCTGCACAAAAGCGATTCTGCGAAGCAATGTGAACACTTCTCATTCCCGCGCAGAGAGAAGGTGCTAGCAGGGAATTCTCTGCCTGCCTTTCCCCAGTGCTCTGCAAGCTCTCCAGGACAACATAAAATCTGGGGCTCTGTGCTTTCTTTCGTTCTGAACAAGTGTTAGTGTTTTCTGCACAAAAGCGATTCTGCGAAGCAATGTGAACACTTCTCATTCCCGCGCAGAGAGAAGGTGCTAGCAGGGAATTGTCTGCCTGCCTTTCCCCAGTGCTCTGCAAGCTCTCCAGGACAACATAAAATCTGGGGCTCTGTGCTTTCTTTCGTTCTGAACAAGTGTTAGTGTTTTCTGCACAAAAGCGATTCTGCGAAGCAATGTGAACACTTCTCATTCCCGCGCAGAGAGAAGGTGCTAGCAGGGAATTGTCTGCCTGCCTTTCCCCAGTGCTCTGCAAGCTCTCCAGGACAACATAAAATCTGGGGCTCTGTGCTTTCTTTCGTTCTGAACAAGTGTTAGTGTTTTCTGCACAAAAGCGATTCTGCGAAGCAATGTGAACACTTCTGCTTCCCAGGCACAGAGAAGGTGCTAGCAGGGAATTCTCTGCCTGCCTTTCCCCAGTGCTCTGCAAGCTCTCCAGGACAACAGCAAATCTGGGGCTCTGTGCTTTCTTTCGTTCTGAACAAGTGTTAGAGTTTTCTGCACAAAAGCGATTCTGCGAGGAAATGTGAACACTTTGCCTTCCCGCGCACAGAGAAGGTTCTAGCAGGGAATTCTCTGCCTGCTTTCCCCAGTGCTCTGCAAGCTCTCCAGGACAACAGCAAATATGGGGCTCTGTGCTTTCTTTCGTCCTGAACAAGCTTTTGTGTTCTCTGCAGTGACGCAAATGCGATTCTGCGAAAAAATGTGAACACTTTTCCTTCCCGCGCACAGAGACTGTGCTAGCAGGGAATTCTCTGCCTGCCTTTCCCCAGTGCTCTGCAAGCTCTCCAGGACAACATAAAATCTGGGGCTCTGTGCTTTCTTTCGTTCTGAACAAGTGTTAGTGTTTTCTGCACAAAAGCGATTCTGCGAGGAAATGTGAACACTTTGCCTTCCCGCGCACAGAGAAGGTGCTAGCAGGGAATTCTCTGCCTGCTTTCCCCAGTGCTCTGCAAGCTCTCCAGGGTAACAGCAAATCTGGGGCTCTGTGCTTTCTTTCGTCCTGAACAAGCTTTTGTGTTCTCTGCAGCGACGCAAATGCGATTCTGCGAGGAAATGTGAACACTTCTCATTCCTGCGCAGAGAGAAGGTGCTAGCAGGGAATTCTCTGCCTGCCTTTCCCCAGTGCTCTGCAAGCTCTCCAGGACAACATAAAATCTGGGGCTCTGTGCTTTCTTTCGTTCTGAACAAGTGTTAGTGTTTTCTGCACAAAAGCGATTCTGCGAAGCAATGTGAACACTTCTCATTCCCGCGCAGAGAGAAGGTGCTAGCAGGGAATTCTCTGCCTGCCTTTCCCCAGTGCTCTGCAAGCTCTCCAGGACAACATAAAATCTGGGGCTCTGTGCTTTCTTTCGTTCTGAACAAGTGTTAGTGTTTTCTGCACAAAAGCGATTCTGCGAAGCAATGTGAACACTTCTCATTCCCGCGCAGAGAGAAGGTGCTAGCAGGGAATTCTCTGCCTGCCTTTCCCCAGTGCTCTGCAAGCTCTCCAGGACAACATAAAATCTGGGGCTCTGTGCTTTCTTTCGTTCTGAACAAGTGTTAGTGTTTTCTGCACAAAAGCGATTCTGCGAAGCAATGTGAACACTTCTCATTCCCGCGCAGAGAGAAGGTGCTAGCAGGGAATTCTCTGCCTGCCTTTCCCCAGTGCTCTGCAAGCTCTCCAGGACAACATAAAATCTGGGGCTCTGTGCTTTCTTTCGTTCTGAACAAGTGTTAGTGTTTTCTGCACAAAAGCGATTCTGCGAAGCAATGTGAACACTTCTGCTTCCCAGGCACAGAGAAGGTGCTAGCAGGGAATTCTCTGCCTGCCTTTCCCCAGTGCTCTGCAAGCTCTCCAGGACAACAGCAAATCTGGGGCTCTGTGCTTTCTTTCGTTCTGAACAAGTGTTAGAGTTTTCTGCACAAAAGCGATTCTGCGAGGAAATGTGAACACTTTGCCTTCCCGCGCACAGAGAAGGTTCTAGCAGGGAATTCTCTGCCTGCTTTCCCCAGTGCTCTGCAAGCTCTCCAGGACAACAGCAAATATGGGGCTCTGTGCTTTCTTTCGTCCTGAACAAGCTTTTGTGTTCTCTGCAGTGACGCAAATGCGATTCTGCGAAAAAATGTGAACACTTCTCATTCCTGCGCAGAGAGAAGGTGCTAGCAGGGAATTCTCTGCCTGCCTTTCCCCAGTGCTCTGCAAGCTCTCCAGGACAACATAAAATCTGGGGCTCTGTGCTTTCTTTCGTTCTGAACAAGTGTTAGTGTTTTCTGCACAAAAGCGATTCTGCGAAGCAATGTGAACACTTCTCATTCCCGCGCAGAGAGAAGGTGCTAGCAGGGAATTCTCTGCCTGCCTTTCCCCAGTGCTCTGCAAGCTCTCCAGGACAACAGCAAATATGGGGCTCTGTGCTTTCTTTCGTTCTGAACAAGTGTTAGTGTTTTCTGCACAAAAGCGATTCTGCGAAGCAATGTGAACACTTCTGCTTCCCAGGCACAGAGAAGGTGCTAGCAGGGAATTCTCTGCCTGCCTTTCCCCAGTGCTCTGCAAGCTCTCCAGGGTAACAGCAAATCTGGGGCTCTGTGCTTTCTTTCGTTCTGAACAAGTGTTAGTGTTTTCTGCACAAAAGCGATTCTGCGAAGCAATGTGAACACTTCTGCTTCCCAGGCACCGAGAAGGTGCTAGCAGGGAATTCTCTGCCTGCCTTTCCCCAGTGCTCTGCAAGCTCTCCAGGACAACATAAAATCTGGGGCTCTGTGCTTTCTTTCGTTCTGAACAAGTGTTAGTGTTTTCTGCACAAAAGCGATTCTGCGAGGAAATGTGAACACTTTGCCTTCCCGCGCACAGAGAAGGTGCTAGCAGGGAATTCTCTGCCTGCCTTTCCCCAGTGCTCTGCAAGCTCTCCAGGACAACATAAAATCTGGGGCTCTGTGCTTTCTTTCGTCCTGAACAAGTGTTAGTGTTTTCTGCACAAAAGCGATTCTGCGAAGCAATGTGAACACTTCTCATTCCCGCGCAGAGAGAAGGTGCTAGCAGGGAATTCTCTGCCTGCCTTTCCCCAGTGCTCTGCAAGCTCTCCAGGACAACATAAAATCTGGGGCTCTGTGCTTTCTTTCGTTCTGAACAAGTGTTAGTGTTTTCTGCACAAAAGCGATTCTGCGAAGCAATGTGAACACTTCTGCTTCCCAGGCACAGAGAAGGTGCTAGCAGGGAATTCTCTGCCTGCCTTTCCCCAGTGCTCTGCAAGCTCTCCAGGACAACATAAAATCTGGGGCTCTGTGCTTTCTTTCGTTCTGAACAAGTGTTAGTGTTTTCTGCACAAAAGCGATTCTGCGAAGCAATGTGAACACTTCTTCTTCCCAGGCACCGAGAAGGTGCTAGCAGGGAATTCTCTGCCTGCCTTTCCCCAGTGCTCTGCAAGCTCTCCAGGTCAACATAAAATCTGGGGCTCTGTGCTTTCTTTCGTTCTGAACAAGTGTTAGTGTTTTCTGCACAAAAGCGATTCTGCGAGGAAATGTGAACACTTCTTCTTCCCAGGCACAGAGAAGGTGCTAGCAGGGAATTCTCTGCCTGCTTTCCCCAGTGCTCTGCAAGCTCTCCAGGGTAACAGCAAATCTGGGGCTCTGTGCTTTCTTTCGTCCTGAACAAGCTTTTGTGTTCTCTGCAGCGACGCAAATGCGATTCTGCGAAAAAATGTGAACACTTTTCCTTCCCGCGCACAGAGACGGTGCTAGCAGGGAATTCTCTGCCTGCCTTTCCCCAGTGCTCTGCAAGCTCTCCAGGACAACATAAAATCTGGGGCTCTGTGCTTTCTTTCGTTCTGAACAAGTGTTAGTGTTTTCTGCACAAAAGCGATTCTGCGAGGAAATGTGAACACTTTGCCTTCCCGCCCACAGAGAAGGTGCTAGCAGGGAATTCTCTGCCTGCTTTCCCCAGTGCTCTGCAAGCTCTCCAGGGTAACAGCAAATCTGGGGCTCTGTGCTTTCTTTCGTCCTGAACAAGCTTTTGTGTTCTCTGAAGCGACGCAAATGCGATTCTGCGAAAAAATGTGAACACTACTCATTCCCGCGCAGAGAGAAGGTGCTAGCAGGGAATTCTCTGCCTGCCTTTCCCCAGTGCTCTGCAAGCTCTCCAGGACAACATAAAATCTGGGGCTCTGTGCTTTCTTTCGTTCTGAACAAGTGTTAGTGTTTTCTGCACAAAAGCGATTCTGCGAAGCAATGTGAACAATTCTCATTCCCGCGCACAGAGAAGGTGCTAGCAGGGAATTCTCTGCCTGCTTTCCCCAGTGCTCTGCAAGCTCTCCAGGACAACATAGAATCTGGGGCTCTGTGCTTTCTTTCGTTCTGAACAAGTGTTAGTGTTTTCTGCACAAAAGCGATTCTGCGAAGCAATGTGAACACTTCTCATTCCCGCGCAGAGAGAAGGTGCTAGCAGGGAATTGTCTGCCTGCCTTTCCCCAGTGCTCTGCAAGCTCTCCAGGACAACATAAAATCTGGGTCTCTGTGCTTTCTTTCGTTCTGAACAAGTGTTAGTGTTTTCTGCACAAAAGCGATTCTGCGAAGCAATGTGAACACTTCTGCTTCCCAGGCACAGAGAAGGTGCTAGCAGGGAATTCTCTGCCTGCCTTTCCCCAGTGCTCTGCAAGCTCTCCAGGACAACATAAAATCTGGGGCTCTGTGCTTTCTTTCGTTCTGAACAAGTGTTAGTGTTTTCTGCACAAAAGCGATTCTGCGAGGAAATGTGAACACTTTGCCATCCCGCGCACAGAGAAGGTGCTAGCAGGGAATTCTCTGCCTGCCTTTCCCCAGTGCTCTGCAAGCTCTCCAGGGTAACAGCAAATCTGGGGCTCTGTGCTTTCTTTCGTCCTGAACAAGCTTTTGTGTTCTCTGCAGCGACGCAAATGCGATTCTGCGAAAAAATGTGAACACTTCTCATTCCCACGCAGAGAGAAGGTGCTAGCAGGGAATTCTCTGCCTGCCTTTCCCCAGTGCTCTGCAAGCTCTCCAGGACAACATAAAATCTGGGGCTCTGTGCTTTCTTTCGTTCTGAACAAGTGTTAGTGTTTTCTGCACAAAAGCGATTCTGCGAAGCAATGTGAACACTTCTCATTCCCGCGCAGAGAGAAGGTGCTAGCAGGGAATTCTCTGCCTGCCTTTCCCCAGTGCTCTGCAAGCTCTCCAGGACAACATAAAATCTGGGGCTCTGTGCTTTCTTTCGTTCTGAACAAGTGTTAGTGTTTTCTGCACAAAAGCGATTCTGCGAAGCAATGTGAACACTTCTGCTTCCCAGGCACAGAGAAGGTGCTAGCAGGGAATTCTCTGCCTGCCTTTCCCCAGTGCTCTGCAAGCTCTCCAGGACAACATAAAATCTGGGGCTCTGTGCTTTCTTTCGTTCTGAACAAGTGTTAGTGTTTTCTGCACAAAAGCGATTCTGCGAAGCAATGTGAACACTTCTTCTTCCCAGGCACCGAGAAGGTGCTAGCAGGGAATTCTCTGCCTGCCTTTCCCCAGTGCTCTGCAAGCTCTCCAGGTCAACATAAAATCTGGGGCTCTGTGCTTTCTTTCGTTCTGAACAAGTGTTAGTGTTTTCTGCACAAAAGCGATTCTGCGAGGAAATGTGAACACTTTGCCTTCCCGCGCACAGAGAAGGTGCTAGCAGGGAATTCTCTGCCTGCTTTCCCCAGTGCTCTGCAAGCTCTCCAGGGTAACAGCAAATCTGGGGCTCTGTGCTTTCTTTCGTCCTGAACAAGCTTTTGTGTTCTCTGCAGCGACGCAAATGCGATTCTGCGAAAAAATGTGAACACTTTTCCTTCCCGCGCACAGAGACGGTGCTAGCAGGGAATTCTCTGCCTGCCTTTCCCCAGTGCTCTGCAAGCTCTCCAGGACAACATAAAATCTGGGGCTCTGTGCTTTCTTTCGTTCTGAACAAGTGTTAGTGTTTTCTGCACAAAAGCGATTCTGCGAAGCAATGTGAACACTTCTCATTCCCGCGCACAGAGAAGGTGCTAGCAGGGAATTCTCTGCCTGCCTTTCCCCAGTGCTCTGCAAGCTCTCCAGGACAACATAAAATCTGGGGCTCTGTGCTTTCTTTCGTTCTGAACAAGTGTTAGTGTTTTCTGCACAAAAGCGATTCTGCGAAGCAATGTGAACACTTCTGCTTCCCAGGCACAGAGAAGGTGCTAGCAGGGAATTCTCTGCCTGCCTTTCCCCAGTGCTCTGCAAGCTCTCCAGGACAACATAAAATCTGGGGCTCTGTGCTTTCTTTCGTTCTGAACAAGTGTTAGTGTTTTCTGCACAAAAGCGATTCTGCGAAGCAATGTGAACACTTTGCCTTCCCGCGCACAGAGAAGGTGCTAGCAGGGAATTCTCTGCCTGCCTTTCCCCAGTGCTCTGCAAGCTCTCCAGGACAATAGCAAATCTGGGGCTCTGTGCTTTCTTTCGTTCTGAACAAGTGTTAGTGTTTTCTGCACAAAAGCGATTCTGCGAAGCAATGTCAACACTTCTCATTCCCGCGCACAGAGAAGGTGCTAGCAGGGAATTCTCTGCCTGCCTTTCCCCAGTGCTCTGCAAGCTCTCCAGGACAACATAGAATCTGGGGCTCTGTGCTTTCTTTCGTTCTGAACAAGTGTTAGTGTTTTCTGCACAAAAGCGATTCTGCGAAGCAATGTGAACACTTCTCATTCCCGCGCAGAGAGAAGGTGCTAGCAGGGAATTGTCTGCCTGCCTTTCCCCAGTGCTCTGCAAGCTCTCCAGGACAACATAAAATCTGGGTCTCTGTGCTTTCTTTCGTTCTGAACAAGTGTTAGTGTTTTCTGCACAAAAGCGATTCTGCGAAGCAATGTGAACACTTCTGCTTCCCAGGCACAGAGAAGGTGCTAGCAGGGAATTCTCTGCCTGCCTTTCCCCAGTGCTCTGCAAGCTCTCCAGGACAACATAAAATCTGGGGCTCTGTGCTTTCTTTCGTTCTGAACAAGTGTTAGTGTTTTCTGCACAAAAGCGATTCTGCGAGGAAATGTGAACACTTTGCCATCCCGCGCACAGAGAAGGTGCTAGCAGGGAATTCTCTGCCTGCCTTTCCCCAGTGCTCTGCAAGCTCTCCAGGGTAACAGCAAATCTGGGGCTCTGTGCTTTCTTTCGTCCTGAACAAGCTTTTGTGTTCTCTGCAGCGACGCAAATGCGATTCTGCGAAGCAATGTGAACACTTCTCATTCCCGCGCAGAGAGAAGGTGCTAGCAGGGAATTCTCTGCCTGCCTTTCCCCAGTGCTCTGCAAGCTCTCCAGGACAACATAAAATCTGGGGCTCTGTGCTTTCTTTCGTTCTGAACAAGTGTTAGTGTTTTCTGCACAAAAGCGATTCTGCGAAGCAATGTGAACACTTCTCATTCCCGCGCAGAGAGAAGGTGCTAGCAGGGAATTCTCTGCCTGCCTTTCCCCAGTGCTCTGCAAGCTCTCCAGGACAACATAAAATCTGGGGCTCTGTGCTTTCTTTCGTTCTGAACAAGTGTTAGTGTTTTCTGCACAAAAGCGATTCTGCGAAGCAATGTGAACACTTCTGCTTCCCAGGCACAGAGAAGGTGCTAGCAGGGAATTCTCTGCCTGCCTTTCCCCAGTGCTCTGCAAGCTCTCCAGGACAACATAAAATCTGGGGCTCTGTGCTTTCTTTCGTTCTGAACAAGTGTTAGTGTTTTCTGCACAAAAGCGATTCTGCGAAGCAATGTGAACACTTCTTCTTCCCAGGCACCGAGAAGGTGCTAGCAGGGAATTCTCTGCCTGCCTTTCCCCAGTGCTCTGCAAGCTCTCCAGGTCAACATAAAATCTGGGGCTCTGTGCTTTCTTTCGTTCTGAACAAGTGTTAGTGTTTTCTGCACAAAAGCGATTCTGCGAGGAAATGTGAACACTTTTCCTTCCCGCGCACAGAGAAGCTGCTAGCAGGGAATTCTCTGCCTGCTTTCCCCAGTGCTCTGCAAGCTCTCCAGGGTAACAGCAAATCTGGGGCTCTGTGCTATCTTTCGTCCTGAACAAGCTTTTGTGTTCTCTGAAGCGACGCAAACGAGATTCTGCGAAAAAATGTGAACACTTCTCATTCCCGCGCAGAGAGAAGGTGCTAGCAGGGAATTCTCTGCCTGCCTTTCCCCAGTGCTCTGCAAGCTCTCCAGGACAACATAAAATCTGGGGCTCTGTGCTTTCTTTCGTTCTGAACAAGTGTTAGTGTTTTCTGCACAAAAGCGATTCTGCGAAGCAATGTGAACACTTCTCATTCCCGCGCACAGAGAAGGTGCTAGCAGGGAATTCTCTGCCTGCCTTTCCCCAGTGCTCTGCAAGCTCTCCAGGACAACATAGAATCTGGGGCTCTGTGCTTTCTTTCGTTCTGAACAAGTGTTAGTGTTTTCTGCACAAAAGCGATTCTGCGAAGCAATGTGAACACTTTGCCTTCCCGCGAACAGAGAAGGTGCTAGCAGGGAATTCTCTGCCTGCCTTTCCCCAGTGCTCTGCAAGCTCTCCAGGACAACAGCAAATCTGGGGCTCTGTGCTTTCTTTCGTTCTGAACAAGTGTTAGTGTTTTCTGCACAAAAGCGATTCTGCGAAGCAATGTGAACACTTTGCCTTCCCGCGCACCGAGAAGGTGCTAGCAGGGAATTCTCTGCCTGCCTTTCCCCAGTGCTCTGCAAGCTCTCCAGGACAACATAAAATCTGGGGCTCTGTGCTTTCTTTCGTTCTGAACAAGTGTTAGTGTTTTCTGCACAAAAGCGATTCTGCGAGGAAATGTGAACACTTTGCCATCCCGCGCACAGAGAAGGTGCTAGCAGGGAATTCTCTGCCTGCCTTTCTCCAGTGCTCTGCAAGCTCTCCAGGGTAACAGCAAATCTGGGGCTCTGTGCTTTCTTTCGTCCTGAACAAGCTTTTGTGTTCTCTGAAGCGACGCAAATGCGATTCTGCGAAGCAATGTGAACACTTCTCATTCCCGCGCAGAGAGAAGGTGCTAGCAGGGAATTCTCTGCCTGCCTTTCCCCAGTGCTCTGCAAGCTCTCCAGGACAACATAAAATATGGGTCTCTGTGCTTTCTTTCGTTCTGAACAAGTGTTAGTGTTTTCTGCACAAAAGCGATTCTGCGAAGCAATGTGAGCACTTCTTCTTCCCAGGCACCGAGAAGGTTCTAGCAGGGAATTCTCTGCCTGCTTTCCCCAGTGCTCTGCAAGCTCTCCAGGACAACAGCAAATATGGGGCTCTGTGCTTTCTTTCGTCCTGAACAAGCTTTTGTGTTCTCTGCAGTGACGCAAATGCGATTCTGCGAAAAAATGTGAACACTTTTCCTTCCCGCGCACAGAGACGGTGCTAGCAGGGAATTCTCTGCCTGCCTTTCCCCAGTGCTCTGCAAGCTCTCCAGGACAACATAAAATCTGGGGCTCTGTGCTTTCTTTCGTTCTGAACAAGTGTTAGTGTTTTCTGCACAAAAGCGATTCTGCGAGGAAATGTGAACACTTTGCCTTCCCGCCCACAGAGAAGGTGCTAGCAGGGAATTCTCTGCCTGCTTTCCCCAGTGCTCTGCAAGCTCTCCAGGGTAACAGCAAATCTGGGGCTCTGTGCTTTCTTTCGTCCTGAACAAGCTTTTGTGTTCTCTGCAGCGACGCAAATGCGATTCTGCGAGGAAATGTGAACACTTCTCATTCCTGCGCAGAGAGAAGGTGCTAGCAGGGAATTCTCTGCCTGCCTTTCCCCAGTGCTCTGCAAGCTCTCCAGGACAACATAAAATCTGGGGCTCTGTGCTTTCTTTCGTTCTGAACAAGTGTTAGTGTTTTCTGCACAAAAGCGATTCTGCGAAGCAATGTGAACACTTCTCATTCCCGCGCAGAGAGAAGGTGCTAGCAGGGAATTCTCTGCCTGCCTTTCCCCAGTGCTCTGCAAGCTCTCCAGGACAACATAAAATCTGGGGCTCTGTGCTTTCTTTCGTTCTGAACAAGTGTTAGTGTTTTCTGCACAAAAGCGATTCTGCGAAGCAATGTGAACACTTCTGCTTCCCAGGCACAGAGAAGGTGCTAGCAGGGAATTCTCTGCCTGCCTTTCCCCAGTGCTCTGCAAGCTCTCCAGCACAACAGCAAATCTGGGGCTCTGTGCTTTCTTTCGTTCTGAACAAGTGTTAGTGTTTTCTGCACAAAAGCGATTCTGCGAAGCAATGTGAACACTTCTTCTTCCCAGGCACCGAGAAGGTGCTAGCAGGGAATTCTCTGCCTGCCTTTCCCCAGTGCTCTGCAAGCTCTCCAGGACAACATAAAATCTGGGGCTCTGTGCTTTCTTTCGTTCTGAACAAGTGTTAGTGTTTTCTGCACAAAAGCGATTCTGCGAGGAAATGTGAACACTTTGCCTTCCCGCGCACAGAGAAGGTGCTAGCAGGGAATTCTCTGCCTGCCTTTCCCCAGTGCTCTGCAAGCTCTCCAGGACAACATAAAATCTGGGGCTCTGTGCTTTCTTTCGTTCTGAACAAGTGTTAGTGTTTTCTGCACAAAAGCGATTCTGCGAAGCAATGTGAACACTTCTCATTCCCGCGCAGAGAGAAGGTGCTAGCAGGGAATTCTCTGCCTGCCTTTCCCCAGTGCTCTGCAAGCTCTCCAGGACAACATAAAATCTGGGGCTCTGTGCTTTCTTTCGTTCTGAACAAGTGTTAGTGTTTTCTGCACAAAAGCGATTCTGCGAAGCAATGTGAACACTTCTGCTTCCCAGGCACAGAGAAGGTGCTAGCAGGGAATTCTCTGCCTGCCTTTCCCCAGTGCTCTGCAAGCTCTCCAGGACAACATAAAATCTGGGGCTCTGTGCTTTCTTTCGTTCTGAACAAGTGTTAGTGTTTTCTGCACAAAAGCGATTCTGCGAAGCAATGTGAACACTTCTTCTTCCCAGGCACCGAGAAGGTGCTAGCAGGGAATTCTCTGCCTGCCTTTCCCCAGTGCTCTGCAAGCTCTCCAGGTCAACATAAAATCTGGGGCTCTGTGCTTTCTTTCGTTCTGAAAAAGTGTTAGTGTTTTCTGCACAAAAGCGATTCTGCGAGGAAATGTGAACACTTCTTCTTCCCAGGCACAGAGAAGGTGCTAGCAGGGAATTCTCTGCCTGCTTTCCCCAGTGCTCTGCAAGCTCTCCAGGGTAACAGCAAATCTGGGGCTCTGTGCTTTCTTTCGTCCTGAACAAGCTTTTGTGTTCTCTGCAGCGACGCAAATGCGATTCTGCGAAAAAATGTGAACACTTTTCCTTCCCGCGCACAGAGACGGTGCTAGCAGGGAATTCTCTGCCTGCCTTTCCCCAGTGCTCTGCAAGCTCTCCAGGACAACATAAAATCTGGGGCTCTGTGCTTTCTTTCGTTCTGAACAAGTGTTAGTGTTTTCTGCACAAAAGCGATTCTGCGAGGAAATGTGAACACTTTGCCTTCCCGCCCACAGAGAAGGTGCTAGCAGGGAATTCTCTGCCTGCTTTCCCCAGTGCTCTGCAAGCTCTCCAGGGTAACAGCAAATCTGGGGCTCTGTGCTTTCTTTCGTCCTGAACAAGCTTTTGTGTTCTCTGAAGCGACGCAAATGCGATTCTGCGAAAAAATGTGAACACTTCTCATTCCCGCGCAGAGAGAAGGTGCTAGCAGGGAATTCTCTGCCTGCCTTTCCCCAGTGCTCTGCAAGCTCTCCAGGACAACATAAAATCTGGGGCTCTGTGCTTTCTTTCGTTCTGAACAAGTGTTAGTGTTTTCTGCACAAAAGCGATTCTGCGAAGCAATGTGAACACTTCTCATTCCCGCGCACAGAGAAGGTGCTAGCAGGGAATTCTCTGCCTGCCTTTCCCCAGTGCTCTGCAAGCTCTCCAGGACAACATAAAATCTGGGGCTCTGTGCTTTCTTTCGTTCTGAACAAGTGTTAGTGTTTTCTGCACAAAAGCGATTCTGCGAAGCAATGTGAACACTTCTTCTTCCCAGGCACCGAGAAGGTGCTAGCAGGGAATTCTCTGCCTGCCTTTCCCCAGTGCTCTGCAAGCTCTCCAGGACAACATAAAATCTGGGGCTCTGTGCTTTCTTTCGTTCTGAACAAGTGTTAGTGTTTTCTGCACAAAAGCGATTCTGCGAAGCAATGTGAACACTTCTTCTTCCCAGGCACCGAGAAGGTGCTAGCAGGGAATTCTCTGCCTGCCTTTCCCCAGTGCTCTGCAAGCTCTCCAGGTCAACATAAAATCTGGGGCTCTGTGCTTTCTTTCGTTCTGAACAAGTGTTAGTGTTTTCTGCACAAAAGCGATTCTGCGAGGAAATGTGAACACTTCTTCTTCCCAGGCACAGAGAAGGTGCTAGCAGGGAATTCTCTGCCTGCTTTCCCCAGTGCTCTGCAAGCTCTCCAGGGTAACAGCAAATCTGGGGCTCTGTGCTTTCTTTCGTCCTGAACAAGCTTTTGTGTTCTCTGCAGCGACGCAAATGCGATTCTGCGAAAAAATGTGAACACTTTTCCTTCCCGCGCACAGAGACGGTGCTAGCAGGGAATTCTCTGCCTGCCTTTCCCCAGTGCTCTGCAAGCTCTCCAGGACAACATAAAATCTGGGGCTCTGTGCTTTCTTTCGTTCTGAACAAGTGTTAGTGTTTTCTGCACAAAAGCGATTCTGCGAGGAAATGTGAACACTTTGCCTTCCCGCGCACAGAGAAGGTGCTAGCAGGGAATTCTCTGCCTGCTTTCCCCAGTGCTCTGCAAGCTCTCCAGGGTAACAGCAAATCTGGGGCTCTGTGCTTTCTTTCGTCCTGAACAAGCTTTTGTGTTCTCTGAAGCGACGCAAATGCGATTCTGCGAAAAAATGTGAACACTACTCATTCCCGCGCAGAGAGAAGGTGCTAGCAGGGAATTCTCTGCCTGCCTTTCCCCAGTGCTCTGCAAGCTCTCCAGGACAACATAAAATCTGGGGCTCTGTGCTTTCTTTCGTTCTGAACAAGTGTTAGTGTTTTCTGCACAAAAGCGATTCTGCGAAGCAATGTGAACAATTCTCATTCCCGCGCACAGAGAAGGTGCTAGCAGGGAATTCTCTGCCTGCCTTTCCCCAGTGCTCTGCAAGCTCTCCAGGACAACATAGAATCTGGGGCTCTGTGCTTTCTTTCGTTCTGAACAAGTGTTAGTGTTTTCTGCACAAAAGCGATTCTGCGAAGCAATGTGAACACTTCTCATTCCCGCGCAGAGAGAAGGTGCTAGCAGGGAATTGTCTGCCTGCCTTTCCCCAGTGCTCTGCAAGCTCTCCAGGACAACATAAAATCTGGGTCTCTGTGCTTTCTTTCGTTCTGAACAAGTGTTAGTGTTTTCTGCACAAAAGCGATTCTGCGAAGCAATGTGAACACTTCTGCTTCCCAGGCACAGAGAAGGTGCTAGCAGGGAATTCTCTGCCTGCCTTTCCCCAGTGCTCTGCAAGCTCTCCAGGACAACATAAAATCTGGGGCTCTGTGCTTTCTTTCGTTCTGAACAAGTGTTAGTGTTTTCTGCACAAAAGCGATTCTGCGAGGAAATGTGAACACTTTGCCATCCCGCGCACAGAGAAGGTGCTAGCAGGGAATTCTCTGCCTGCCTTTCCCCAGTGCTCTGCAAGCTCTCCAGGGTAACAGCAAATCTGGGGCTCTGTGCTTTCTTTCGTCCTGAACAAGCTTTTGTGTTCTCTGCAGCGACGCAAATGCGATTCTGCGAAAAAATGTGAACACTTCTCATTCCCGCGCAGAGAGAAGGTGCTAGCAGGGAATTCTCTGCCTGCCTTTCCCCAGTGCTCTGCAAGCTCTCCAGGACAACATAAAATCTGGGGCTCTGTGCTTTCTTTCGTTCTGAACAAGTGTTAGTGTTTTCTGCACAAAAGCGATTCTGCGAAGCAATGTGAACACTTCTCATTCCCGCGCAGAGAGAAGGTGCTAGCAGGGAATTCTCTGCCTGCCTTTCCCCAGTGCTCTGCAAGCTCTCCAGGACAACATAAAATCTGGGGCTCTGTGCTTTCTTTCGTTCTGAACAAGTGTTAGTGTTTTCTGCACAAAAGCGATTCTGCGAAGCAATGTGAACACTTCTGCTTCCCAGGCACAGAGAAGGTGCTAGCAGGGAATTCTCTGCCTGCCTTTCCCCAGTGCTCTGCAAGCTCTCCAGGACAACATAAAATCTGGGGCTCTGTGCTTTCTTTCGTTCTGAACAAGTGTTAGTGTTTTCTGCACAAAAGCGATTCTGCGAAGCAATGTGAACACTTCTTCTTCCCAGGCACCGAGAAGGTGCTAGCAGGGAATTCTCTGCCTGCCTTTCCCCAGTGCTCTGCAAGCTCTCCAGGTCAACATAAAATCTGGGGCTCTGTGCTTTCTTTCGTTCTGAACAAGTGTTAGTGTTTTCTGCACAAAAGCGATTCTGCGAGGAAATGTGAACACTTTTCCTTCCCGCGCACAGAGAAGCTGCTAGCAGGGAATTCTCTGCCTGCTTTCCCCAGTGCTCTGCAAGCTCTCCAGGGTAACAGCAAATCTGGGGCTCTGTGCTATCTTTCGTCCTGAACAAGCTTTTGTGTTCTCTGAAGCGACGCAAACGAGATTCTGCGAAAAAATGTGAACACTTCTCATTCCCGCGCAGAGAGAAGGTGCTAGCAGGGAATTCTCTGCCTGCCTTTCCCCAGTGCTCTGCAAGCTCTCCAGGACAACATAAAATCTGGGGCTCTGTGCTTTCTTTCGTTCTGAACAAGTGTTAGTGTTTTCTGCACAAAAGCGATTCTGCGAAGCAATGTGAACACTTCTCATTCCCGCGCACAGAGAAGGTGCTAGCAGGGAATTCTCTGCCTGCCTTTCCCCAGTGCTCTGCAAGCTCTCCAGGACAACATAGAATCTGGGGCTCTGTGCTTTCTTTCGTTCTGAACAAGTGTTAGTGTTTTCTGCACAAAAGCGATTCTGCGAAGCAATGTGAACACTTCTTCTTCCCAGGCACCGAGAAGGTGCTAGCAGGGAATTCTCTGCCTGCCTTTCCCCAGTGCTCTGCAAGCTCTCCAGGACAACATAAAATCTGGGGCTCTGTGCTTTCTTTCGTTCTGAACAAGTGTTAGTGTTTTCTGCACAAAAGCGATTCTGCGAAGCAATGTGAACACTTCTTCTTCCCAGGCACCGAGAAGGTGCTAGCAGGGAATTCTCTGCCTGCCTTTCCCCAGTGCTCTGCAAGCTCTCCAGGACAACATAAAATCTGGGGCTCTGTGCTTTCTTTCGTTCTGAACAAGTGTTAGTGTTTTCTGCACAAAAGCGATTCTGCGAGGAAATGTGAACACTTTGCCATCCCGCGCACAGAGAAGGTGCTAGCAGGGAATTCTCTGCCTGCCTTTCTCCAGTGCTCTGCAAGCTCTCCAGGGTAACAGCAAATCTGGGGCTCTGTGCTTTCTTTCGTCCTGAACAAGCTTTTGTGTTCTCTGCAGCGACGCAAATGCGATTCTGCGAAGCAATGTGAACACTTCTCATTCCCGCGCAGAGAGAAGGTGCTAGCAGGGAATTCTCTGCCTGCCTTTCCCCAGTGCTCTGCAAGCTCTCCAGGACAACATAAAATCTGGGTCTCTGTGCTTTCTTTCGTTCTGAACAAGTGTTAGTGTTTTCTGCACAAAAGCGATTCTGCGAAGCAATGTGAACACTTCTGCTTCCCAGGCACAGAGAAGGTGCTAGCAGGGAATTCTCTGCCTGCCTTTCCCCAGTGCTCTGCAAGCTCTCCAGGACAACATAAAATCTGGGGCTCTGTGCTTTCTTTCGTTCTGAACAAGTGTTAGTGTTTTCTGCACAAAAGCGATTCTGCGAAGCAATGTGAACACTTCTTCTTCCCAGGCACCGAGAAGGTGCTAGCAGGGAATTCTCTGCCTGCCTTTCCCCAGTGCTCTGCAAGCTCTCCAGGTCAACATAAAATCTGGGGCTCTGTGCTTTCTTTCGTTCTGAACAAGTGTTAGTGTTTTCTGCACAAAAGCGATTCTGCGAGGAAATGTGAACACTTTGCCTTCCCGCGCAGAGAGAAGGTGCTAGCAGGGAATTCTCTGCCTGCTTTCCCCAGTGCTCTGCAAGCTCTCCAGGGTAACAGCAAATCTGGGGCTCTGTGCTTTCTTTCGTCCTGAACAAGCTTTTGTGTTCTCTGCAGCGACGCAAATGCGATTCTGCGAAAAATTGTGAACACTTTTCCTTCCCGCGCACAGAGACGGTGCTAGCAGGGAATTCTCTGCCTGCCTTTCCCCAGTGCTCTGCAAGCTCTCCAGGACAACATAAAATCTGGGGCTCTGTGCTTTCTTTCGTTCTGAACAAGTGTTAGTGTTTTCTGCACAAAAGCGATTCTGCGAAGCAATGTGAACACTTCTCATTCCCGCGCACAGAGAAGGTGCTAGCAGGGAATTCTCTGCCTGCCTTTCCCCAGTGCTCTGCAAGCTCTCCAGGACAACATAAAATCTGGGGCTCTGTGCTTTCTTTCGTTCTGAACAAGTGTTAGTGTTTTCTGCACAAAAGCGATTCTGCGAAGCAATGTGAACACTTCTGCTTCCCAGGCACAGAGAAGGTGCTAGCAGGGAATTCTCTGCCTGCCTTTCCCCAGTGCTCTGCAAGCTCTCCAGGACAACATAAAATCTGGGGCTCTGTGCTTTCTTTCGTTCTGAACAAGTGTTAGTGTTTTCTGCACAAAAGCGATTCTGCGAAGCAATGTGAACACTTTGCCTTCCCGTGCACAGAGAAGGTGCTAGCAGGGAATTCTCTGCCTGCCTTTCCCCAGTGCTCTGCAAGCTCTCCAGGACAACAGCAAATCTGGGGCTCTGTGCTTTCTTTCGTTCTGAACAAGTGTTAGTGTTTTCTGCACAAAAGCGATTCTGCGAAGCAATGTCAACACTTCTCATTCCCGCGCAGAGAGAAGGTGCTAGCAGGGAATTCTCTGCCTGCCTTTCCCCAGTGCTCTGCAAGCTCTCCAGGACAACATAAAATCTGGGTCTCTGTGCTTTCTTTCGTTCTGAACAAGTGTTAGTGTTTTCTGCACAAAAGCGATTCTGCGAAGCAATGTGAACACTTCTCATTCCCGCGCAGAGAGAAGGTGCTAGCAGGGAATTCTCTGCCTGCCTTTCCCCAGTGCTCTGCAAGCTCTCCAGGACAACAGCAAATCTGGGGCTCTGTGCTTTCTTTCGTTCTGAACAAGTGTTAGTGTTTTCTGCACAAAAGCGATTCTGCGAGGAAATGTGAACACTTTGCCTTCCCGCCCACAGAGAAGGTGCTAGCAGGGAATTCTCTGCCTGCTTTCCCCAGTGCTCTGCAAGCTCTCCAGCACAACAGCAAATCTGGGGCTCTGTGCTTTCTTTCGTCCTGAACAAGCTTTTGTGTTCTCTGCAGTGACGCAAATGCGATTCTGCGAAAAAATGTGAACACTTTTCCTTCCCGCGCACAGAGACGGTGCTAGCAGGGAATTCTCTGCCTGCCTTTCCCCAGTGCTCTGCAAGCTCTCCAGGACAACATAAAATCTGGGTCTCTGTGCTTTCTTTCGTTCTGAACAAGTGTTAGTGTTTTCTGCACAAAAGCGATTCTGCGAGGAAATGTGAACACTTTGCCTTCCCGCCCACAGAGAAGGTGCTAGCAGGGAATTCTCTGCCTGCTTTCCCCAGTGCTCTGCAAGCTCTCCAGGGTAACAGCAAATCTGGGGCTCTGTGCTTTCTTTCGTCCTGAACAAGCTTTTGTGTTCTCTGCAGCGACGCAAATGCGATTCTGCGAGGAAATGTGAACACTTCTCATTCCTGCGCAGAGAGAAGGTGCTAGCAGGGAATTCTCTGCCTGCCTTTCCCCAGTGCTCTGCAAGCTCTCCAGGACAACATAAAATCTGGGTCTCTGTGCTTTCTTTCGTTCTGAACAAGTGTTAGTGTTTTCTGCACAAAAGCGATTCTGCGAGGAAATGTGAACACTTTGCCTTCCCGCGCACAGAGAAGGTGCTAGCAGGGAATTCTCTGCCTGCCTTTCCCCAGTGCTCTGCAAGCTCTCCAGGACAACATAAAATCTGGGGCTCTGTGCTTTCTTTCGTTCTGAACAAGTGTTAGTGTTTTCTGCACAAAAGCGATTCTGCGAAGCAATGTGAACACTTCTCATTCCCGCGCAGAGAGAAGGTGCTAGCAGGGAATTCTCTGCCTGCCTTTCCCCAGTGCTCTGCAAGCTCTCCAGGACAACATAGAATCTGGGGCTCTGTGCTTTCTTTCGTTCTGAACAAGTGTTAGTGTTTTCTGCACAAAAGCGATTCTGCGAAGCAATGTGAACACTTCTGCTTCCCAGGCACAGAGAAGGTGCTAGCAGGGAATTCTCTGCCTGCCTTTCCCCAGTGCTCTGCAAGCTCTCCAGGACAACATAAAATCTGGGGCTCTGTGCTTTCTTTCGTTCTGAACAAGTGTTAGTGTTTTCTGCACAAAAGCGATTCTGCGAAGCAATGTGAACACTTCTTCTTCCCAGGCACCGAGAAGGTGCTAGCAGGGAATTCTCTGCCTGCCTTTCCCCAGTGCTCTGCAAGCTCTCCAGGTCAACATAAAATCTGGGGCTCTGTGCTTTCTTTCGTTCTGAACAAGTGTTAGTGTTTTCTGCACAAAAGCGATTCTGCGAGGAAATGTGAACACTTCTTCTTCCCAGGCACAGAGAAGGTGCTAGCAGGGAATTCTCTGCCTGCTTTCCCCAGTGCTCTGCAAGCTCTCCAGGGTAACAGCAAATCTGGGGCTCTGTGCTTTCTTTCGTCCTGAACAAGCTTTTGTGTTCTCTGCAGCGACGCAAATGCGATTCTGCGAAAAAATGTGAACACTTTTCCTTCCCGCGCACAGAGACGGTGCTAGCAGGGAATTCTCTGCCTGCCTTTCCCCAGTGCTCTGCAAGCTCTCCAGGACAACATAAAATCTGGGGCTCTGTGCTTTCTTTCGTTCTGAACAAGTGTTAGTGTTTTCTGCACAAAAGCGATTCTGCGAGGAAATGTGAACACTTTGCCTTCCCGCGCACAGAGAAGGTGCTAGCAGGGAATTCTCTGCCTGCTTTCCCCAGTGCTCTGCAAGCTCTCCAGGGTAACAGCAAATCTGGGGCTCTGTGCTTTCTTTCGTCCTGAACAAGCTTTTGTGTTCTCTGAAGCGACGCAAATGCGATTCTGCGAAGCAATGTGAACACTTCTCATTCCCGCGCAGAGAGAAGGTGCTAGCAGGGAATTCTCTGCCTGCCTTTCCCCAGTGCTCTGCAAGCTCTCCAGGACAACATAAAATCTGGGGCTCTGTGCTTTCTTTCGTTCTGAACAAGTGTTAGTGTTTTCTGCACAAAAGCGATTCTGCGAAGCAATGTGAACACTTCTCATTCCCGCGCACAGAGAAGGTGCTAGCAGGGAATTCTCTGCCTGCCTTTCCCCAGTGCTCTGCAAGCTCTCCAGGACAACATAGAATCTGGGGCTCTGTGCTTTCTTTCGTTCTGAACAAGTGTTAGTGTTTTCTGCACAAAAGCGATTCTGCGAAGCAATGTGAACACTTCTGCTTCCCAGGCACAGAGAAGGTGCTAGCAGGGAATTCTCTGCCTGCCTTTCCCCAGTGCTCTGCAAGCTCTCCAGGACAACATAAAATCTGGGGCTCTGTGCTTTCTTTCGTTCTGAACAAGTGTTAGAGTTTTCTGCACAAAAGCGATTCTGCGAGGAAATGTGAACACTTTGCCTTCCCGCGCACAGAGAAGGTTCTAGCAGGGAATTCTCTGCCTGCTTTCCCCAGTGCTCTGCAAGCTCTCCAGGACAACAGCAAATCTGGGGCTCTGTGCTTTCTTTCGTCCTGAACAAGCTTTTGTGTTCTCTGCAGTGACGCAAATGCGATTCTGCGAAAAAATGTGAACACTTTTCCTTCCCGCGCACAGAGACGGTGCTAGCAGGGAATTCTCTGCCTGCCTTTCCCCAGTGCTCTGCAAGCTCTCCAGGACAACATAAAATCTGGGTCTCTGTGCTTTCTTTCGTTCTGAACAAGTGTTAGTGTTTTCTGCACAAAAGCGATTCTGCGAGGAAATGTGAACACTTTGCCTTCCCGCCCACAGAGAAGGTGCTAGCAGGGAATTCTCTGCCTGCTTTCCCCAGTGCTCTGCAAGCTCTCCAGGGTAACAGCAAATCTGGGGCTCTGTGCTTTCTTTCGTCCTGAACAAGCTTTTGTGTTCTCTGCAGCGACGCAAATGCGATTCTGCGAAAAAATGTGAACACTTTTCCTTCCCGCGCACAGAGACGGTGCTAGCAGGGAATTCTCTGCCTGCCTTTCCCCAGTGCTCTGCAAGCTCTCCAGGACAACATAAAATCTGGGGCTCTGTGCTTTCTTTCGTTCTGAACAAGTGTTAGTGTTTTCTGCACAAAAGCGATTCTGCGAGGAAATGTGAACACTTTGCCTTCCCGCGCACAGAGAAGGTGCTAGCAGGGAATTCTCTGCCTGCTTTCCCCAGTGCTCTGCAAGCTCTCCAGGGTAACAGCAAATCTGGGGCTCTGTGCTTTCTTTCGTCCTGAACAAGCTTTTGTGTTCTCTGAAGCGACGCAAATGCGATTCTGCGAAAAAATGTGAACACTTCTCATTCCCGCGCAGAGAGAAGGTGCTAGCAGGGAATTCTCTGCCTGCCTTTCCCCAGTGCTCTGCAAGCTCTCCAGGACAACATAAAATCTGGGGCTCTGTGCTTTCTTTCGTTCTGAACAAGTGTTAGTGTTTTCTGCACAAAAGCGATTCTGCGAAGCAATGTGAACACTTCTCATTCCCGCGCACAGAGAAGGTGCTAGCAGGGAATTCTCTGCCTGCCTTTCCCCAGTGCTCTGCAAGCTCTCCAGGACAACATAGAATCTGGGGCTCTGTGCTTTCTTTCGTTCTGAACAAGTGTTAGTGTTTTCTGCACAAAAGCGATTCTGCGAAGCAATGTGAACACTTCTGCTTCCCAGGCACAGAGAAGGTGCTAGCAGGGAATTCTCTGCCTGCCTTTCCCCAGTGCTCTGCAAGCTCTCCAGGACAACAGCAAATCTGGGGCTCTGTGCTTTCTTTCGTTCTGAACAAGTGTTAGTGTTTTCTGCACAAAAGCGATTCTGCGAAGCAATGTGAACACTTCTTCTTCCCAGGCACCGAGAAGGTGCTAGCAGGGAATTCTCTGCCTGCCTTTCCCCAGTGCTCTGCAAGCTCTCCAGGACAACATAAAATCTGGGGCTCTGTGCTTTCTTTCGTTCTGAACAAGTGTTAGTGTTTTCTGCACAAAAGCGATTCTGCGAGGAAATGTGAACACTTTGCCATCCCGCGCACAGAGAAGGTGCTAGCAGGGAATTCTCTGCCTGCCTTTCTCCAGTGCTCTGCAAGCTCTCCAGGGTAACAGCAAATCTGGGGCTCTGTGCTTTCTTTCGTCCTGAACAAGCTTTTGTGTTCTCTGCAGCGACGCAAATGCGATTCTGCGAAAAAATGTGAACACTTCTCATTCCCGCGCAGAGAGAAGGTGCTAGCAGGGAATTCTCTGCCTGCCTTTCCCCAGTGCTCTGCAAGCTCTCCAGGACAACATAAAGTCTGGGGCTCTGTGCTTTCTTTCGTTCTGAACAAGTGTTAGTGTTTTCTGCACAAAAGCGATTCTGCGAAGCAATGTGAACACTTCTCATTCCCGCGCAGAGAGAAGGTGCTAGCAGGGAATTCTCTGCCTGCCTTTCCCCAGTGCTCTGCAAGCTCTCCAGGACAACATAAAATCTGGGGCTCTGTGCTTTCTTTCGTTCTGAACAAGTGTTAGTGTTTTCTGCACAAAAGCGATTCTGCGAAGCAATGTGAACACTTCTGCTTCCCAGGCACAGAGAAGGTGCTAGCAGGGAATTCTCTGCCTGCCTTTCCCCAGTGCTCTGCAAGCTCTCCAGGACAACATAAAATCTGGGGCTCTGTGCTTTCTTTCGTTCTGAACAAGTGTTAGTGTTTTCTGCACAAAAGCGATTCTGCGAGGAAATGTGAACACTTTGCCATCCCGCGCACAGAGAAGGTGCTAGCAGGGAATTCTCTGCCTGCCTTTCTCCAGTGCTCTGCAAGCTCTCCAGGGTAACAGCAAATCTGGGGCTCTGTGCTTTCTTTCGTCCTGAACAAGCTTTTGTGTTCTCTGCAGCGACGCAAATGCGATTCTGCGAAAAAATGTGAACACTTCTCATTCCCGCGCAGAGAGAAGGTGCTAGCAGGGAATTCTCTGCCTGCCTTTCCCCAGTGCTCTGCAAGCTCTCCAGGACAACATAAAATCTGGGGCTCTGTGCTTTCTTTCGTTCTGAACAAGTGTTAGTGTTTTCTGCACAAAAGCGATTCTGCGAAGCAATGTGAACACTTCTCATTCCCGCGCAGAGAGAAGGTGCTAGCAGGGAATTCTCTGCCTGCCTTTCCCCAGTGCTCTGCAAGCTCTCCAGGACAACATAAAATCTGGGTCTCTGTGCTTTCTTTCGTTCTGAACAAGTGTTAGTGTTTTCTGCACAAAAGCGATTCTGTGAAGCAATGTGAACACTTCTGCTTCCCAGGCACAGAGAAGGTGCTAGCAGGGAATTCTCTGCCTGCCTTTCCCCAGTGCTCTGCAAGCTCTCCAGGACAACATAAAATCTGGGGCTCTGTGCTTTCTTTCGTTCTGAACAAGTGTTAGTGTTTTCTGCACAAAAGCGATTCTGCGAAGCAATGTGAACACTTCTTCTTCCCAGGCACCGAGAAGGTGCTAGCAGGGAATTCTCTGCCTGCCTTTCCCCAGTGCTCTGCAAGCTCTCCAGGTCAACATAAAATCTGGGGCTCTGTGCTTTCTTTCGTTCTGAACAAGTGTTAGTGTTTTCTGCACAAAAGCGATTCTGCGAGGAAATGTGAACACTTTTCCTTCCCGCGCACAGAGAAGCTGCTAGCAGGGAATTCTCTGCCTGCTTTCCCCAGTGCTCTGCAAGCTCTCCAGGGTAACAGCAAATCTGGGGCTCTGTGCTTTCTTTCGTCCTGAACAAGCTTTTGTGTTCTCTGCAGCGACGCAAATGCGATTGTGCGAAAAAATGTGAACACTTTTCCTTCCCGCGCACAGAGACGGTGCTAGCAGGGAATTCTCTGCCTGCCTTTCCCCAGTGCTCTGCAAGCTCTCCAGGACAACATAAAATCTGGGGCTCTGTGCTTTCTTTCGTTCTGAACAAGTGTTAGTGTTTTCTGCACAAAAGCGATTCTGCGAAGCAATGTGAACACTTCTCATTCCCGCGCAGAGAGAAGGTGCTAGCAGGGAATTCTCTGCCTGCCTTTCCCCAGTGCTCTGCAAGCTCTCCAGGACAACATAAAATCTGGGTCTCTGTGCTTTCTTTCGTTCTGAACAAGTGTTAGTGTTTTCTGCACAAAAGCAATTCTGCGAAGCAATGTCAACACTTCTGCTTCCCAGGCACAGAGAAGGTGCTAGCAGGGAATTCTCTGCCTGCCTTCCCCCAGTGCTCTGCAAGCTCTCCAGGACAACATAAAATCTGGGGCTCTGTGCTTTCTTTCGTTCTGAACAAGTGTTAGTGTTTTCTGCACAAAAGCGATTCTGCGAGGAAATGTGAACACTTTGCCATCCCGCGCACAGAGAAGGTGCTAGCAGGGAATTCTCTGCCTGCCTTTCTCCAGTGCTCTGCAAGCTCTCCAGGGTAACAGCAAATCTGGGGCTCTGTGCTTTCTTTCGTCCTGAACAAGCTTTTGTGTTCTCTGCAGCGACGCAAATGCGATTCTGCGAAAAAATGTGAACACTTCTCATTCCCGCGCAGAGAGAAGGTGCTAGCAGGGAATTCTCTGCCTGCCTTTCCCCAGTGCTCTGCAAGCTCTCCAGGACAACATAAAATCTGGGGCTCTGTGCTTTCTTTCGTTCTGAACAAGTGTTAGTGTTTTCTGCACAAAAGCGATTCTGCGAAGCAATGTGAACACTTCTTCTTCCCAGGCACCGAGAAGGTGCTAGCAGGGAATTCTCTGCCTGCCTTTCCCCAGTGCTCTGCAAGCTCTCCAGGTCAACATAAAATCTGGGGCTCTGTGCTTTCTTTCGTTCTGAACAAGTGTTAGTGTTTTCTGCACAAAAGCGATTCTGCGAGGAAATGTGAACACTTTTCCTTCCCGCGCACAGAGAAGCTGCTAGCAGGGAATTCTCTGCCTGCTTTCCCCAGTGCTCTGCAAGCTCTCCAGGGTAACAGCAAATCTGGGGCTCTGTGCTTTCTTTCGTCCTGAACAAGCTTTTGTGTTCTCTGCAGCGACGCAAATGCGATTGTGCGAAAAAATGTGAACACTTTTCCTTCCCGCGCACAGAGACGGTGCTAGCAGGGAATTCTCTGCCTGCCTTTCCCCAGTGCTCTGCAAGCTCTCCAGGACAACATAAAATCTGGGGCTCTGTGCTTTCTTTCGTTCTGAACAAGTGTTAGTGTTTTCTGCACAAAAGCGATTCTGCGAAGCAATGTGAACACTTCTCATTCCCGCGCAGAGAGAAGGTGCTAGCAGGGAATTCTCTGCCTGCCTTTCCCCAGTGCTCTGCAAGCTCTCCAGGACAACATAAAATCTGGGTCTCTGTGCTTTCTTTCGTTCTGAACAAGTGTTAGTGTTTTCTGCACAAAAGCAATTCTGCGAAGCAATGTCAACACTTCTGCTTCCCAGGCACAGAGAAGGTGCTAGCAGGGAATTCTCTGCCTGCCTTCCCCCAGTGCTCTGCAAGCTCTCCAGGACAACATAAAATCTGGGGCTCTGTGCTTTCTTTCGTTCTGAACAAGTGTTAGTGTTTTCTGCACAAAAGCGATTCTGCGAGGAAATGTGAACACTTTGCCATCCCGCGCACAGAGAAGGTGCTAGCAGGGAATTCTCTGCCTGCCTTTCTCCAGTGCTCTGCAAGCTCTCCAGGGTAACAGCAAATCTGGGGCTCTGTGCTTTCTTTCGTCCTGAACAAGCTTTTGTGTTCTCTGCAGCGACGCAAATGCGATTCTGCGAAAAAATGTGAACACTTCTCATTCCCGCGCAGAGAGAAGGTGCTAGCAGGGAATTCTCTGCCTGCCTTTCCCCAGTGCTCTGCAAGCTCTCCAGGACAACATAAAATCTGGGGCTCTGTGCTTTCTTTCGTTCTGAACAAGTGTTAGTGTTTTCTGCACAAAAGCGATTCTGCGAAGCAATGTGAACACTTCTCATTCCCGCGCAGAGAGAAGGTGCTAGCAGGGAATTCTCTGCCTGCCTTTCCCCAGTGCTCTGCAAGCTCTCCAGGACAACATAAAATCTGGGTCTCTGTGCTTTCTTTCGTTCTGAACAAGTGTTAGTGTTTTCTGCACAAAAGCGATTCTGCGAAGCAATGTGAACACTTCTGCTTCCCAGGCACAGAGAAGGTGCTAGCAGGGAATTCTCTGCCTGCCTTTCCCCAGTGCTCTGCAAGCTCTCCAGGACAACATAAAATCTGGGGCTCTGTGCTTTCTTTCGTTCTGAACAAGTGTTAGTGTTTTCTGCACAAAAGCGATTCTGCGAAGCAATGTGAACACTTCTTCTTCCCAGGCACCGAGAAGGTGCTAGCAGGGAATTCTCTGCCTGCCTTTCCCCAGTGCTCTGCAAGCTCTCCAGGTCAACATAAAATCTGGGGCTCTGTGCTTTCTTTCGTTCTGAACAAGTGTTAGTGTTTTCTGCACAAAAGCGATTCTGCGAGGAAATGTGAACACTTTTCCTTCCCGCGCACAGAGAAGCTGCTAGCAGGGAATTCTCTGCCTGCTTTCCCCAGTGCTCTGCAAGCTCTCCAGGGTAACAGCAAATCTGGGGCTCTGTGCTTTCTTTCGTCCTGAACAAGCTTTTGTGTTCTCTGCAGCGACGCAAATGCGATTCTGCGAAAAAATGTGAACACTTTTCCTTCCCGCGCACAGAGACGGTGCTAGCAGGGAATTCTCTGCCTGCCTTTCCCCAGTGCTCTGCAAGCTCTCCAGGACAACATAAAATCTGGGGCTCTGTGCTTTCTTTCGTTCTGAACAAGTGTTAGTGTTTTCTGCACAAAAGCGATTCTGCGAGGAAATGTGAACACTTTGCCTTCCCGCGCACAGAGAAGGTGCTAGCAGGGAATTCTCTGCCTGCCTTTCCCCAGTGCTCTGCAAGCTCTCCAGGGTAACAGCAAATCTGGGGCTCTGTGCTTTCTTTCGTCCTGAACAAGCTTTTGTGTTCTCTGAAGCGACGCAAATGAGATTCTGCGAAAAAATGTGAACACTTCTCATTCCCGCGCAGAGAGAAGGTGCTAGCAGGGAATTCTCTGCCTGCCTTTCCCCAGTGCTCTGCAAGCTCTCCAGGACAACATAAAATCTGGGGCTCTGTGCTTTCTTTCGTTCTGAACAAGTGTTAGTGTTTTCTGCACAAAAGCGATTCTGCGAAGCAATGTGAACACTTCTCATTCCCGCGCAGAGAGAAGGTGCTAGCAGGGAATTCTCTGCCTGCCTTTCCCCAGTGCTCTGCAAGCTCTCCAGGACAACATAGAATCTGGGGCTCTGTGCTTTCTTTCGTTCTGAACAAGTGTTAGTGTTTTCTGCACAAAAGCGATTCTGCGAAGCAATGTGAACACTTCTGCTTCCCAGGCACAGAGAAGGTGCTAGCAGGGAATTCTCTGCCTGCCTTTCCCCAGTGCTCTGCAAGCTCTCCAGGACAACAGCAAATCTGGGGCTCTGTGCTTTCTTTCGTTCTGAACAAGTGTTAGTGTTTTCTGCACAAAAGCGATTCTGCGAAGCAATGTGAACACTTCTTCTTCCCAGGCACAGAGAAGGTGCTAGCAGGGAATTCTCTGCCTGCCTTTCCCCAGTGCTCTGCAAGCTCTCCAGGACAACAGCAAATCTGGGGCTCTGTGCTTTCTTTCGTTCTGAACAAGTGTTAGTGTTTTCTGCACAAAAGCGATTCTGCGAGGAAGTGTGAACACTTTGCCATCCCGCGCACAGAGAAGGTGCTAGCAGGGAATTCTCTGCCTGCCTTTCTCCAGTGCTCTGCAAGCTCTCCAGGGTAACAGCAAATCTGGGGCTCTGTGCTTTCTTTCGTCCTGAACAAGCTTTTGTGTTCTCTGCAGCGACGCAAATGCGATTCTGCGAAGCAATGTGAACACTTCTCATTCCCGCGCAGAGAGAAGGTGCTAGCAGGGAATTCTCTGCCTGCCTTTCCCCAGTGCTCTGCAAGCTCTCCAGGACAACATAAAATCTGGGGCTCTGTGCTTTCTTTCGTTCTGAACAAGTGTTAGTGTTTTCTGCACAAAAGCGATTCTGCGAAGCAATGTGAACACTTCTGCTTCCCAGGCACAGAGAAGGTGCTAGCAGGGAATTCTCTGCCTGCCTTTCCCCAGTGCTCTGCAAGCTCTCCAGGACAACATAAAATCTGGGGCTCTGTGCTTTCTTTCGTTCTGAACAAGTGTTAGTGTTTTCTGCACAAAAGCGATTCTGCGAAGCAATGTGAACACTTCTTCTTCCCAGGCACCGAGAAGGTGCTAGCAGGGAATTCTCTGCCTGCCTTTCCCCAGTGCTCTGCAAGCTCTCCAGGTCAACATAAAATCTGGGGCTCTGTGCTTTCTTTCGTTCTGAACAAGTGTTAGTGTTTTCTGCACAAAAGCGATTCTGCGAGGAAATGTGAACACTTTGCCTTCCCGCGCACAGAGAAGGTGCTAGCAGGGAATTCTCTGCCTGCTTTCCCCAGTGCTCTGCAAGCTCTCCAGGGTAACAGCAAATCTGGGGCTCTGTGCTTTCTTTCGTCCTGAACAAGCTTTTGTGTTCTCTGCAGCGACGCAAATGCGATTCTGCGAAAAAATGTGAACACTTTTCCTTCCCGCGCACAGAGACGGTGCTAGCAGGGAATTCTCTGCCTGCCTTTCCCCAGTGCTCTGCAAGCTCTCCAGGACAACATAAAATCTGGGGCTCTGTGCTTTCTTTCGTTCTGAACAAGTGTTAGTGTTTTCTGCACAAAAGCGATTCTGCGAAGCAATGTGAACACTTCTCATTCCCGCGCAGAGAGAAGGTGCTAGCAGGGAATTCTCTGCCTGCCTTTCCCCAGTGCTCTGCAAGCTCTCCAGGACAACATAAAATCTGGGGCTCTGTGCTTTCTTTCGTTCTGAACAAGTGTTAGTGTTTTCTGCACAAAAGCGATTCTGCGAAGCAATGTGAACACTTCTCATTCCCGCGCACAGAGAAGGTGCTAGCAGGGAATTCTCTGCCTGCCTTTCCCCAGTGCTCTGCAAGCTCTCCAGGACAACATAAAATCTGGGGCTCTGTGCTTTCTTTCGTTCTGAACAAGTGTTAGTGTTTTCTGCACAAAAGCGATTCTGCGAAGCAATGTGAACACTTTGCCTTCCCGCGCACAGAGAAGGTGCTAGCAGGGAATTCTCTGCCTGCCTTTCCCCAGTGCTCTGCAAGCTCTCCAGGACAACATAAAATCTGGGGCTCTGTGCTTTCTTTCGTTCTGAACAAGTGTTAGTGTTTTCTGCACAAAAGCGATTCTGCGAAGCAATGTGAACACTTCTCATTCCCGCGCAGAGAGAAGGTGCTAGCAGGGAATTCTCTGCCTGCCTTTCCCCAGTGCTCTGCAAGCTCTCCAGGACAACATAAAATCTGGGTCTCTGTGCTTTCTTTCGTTCTGAACAAGTGTTAGTGTTTTCTGCACAAAAGCGATTCTGCGAAGCAATGTGAACACTTCTGCTTCCCAGGCACAGAGAAGGTGCTAGCAGGGAATTCTCTGCCTGCCTTTCCCCAGTGCTCTGCAAGCTCTCCAGGACAACATAAAATCTGGGGCTCTGTGCTTTCTTTCGTTCTGAACAAGTGTTAGTGTTTTCTGCACAAAAGCGATTCTGCGAGGAAGTGTGAACACTTTGCCATCCCGCGCACAGAGAAGGTGCTAGCAGGGAATTCTCTGCCTGCCTTTCTCCAGTGCTCTGCAAGCTCTCCAGGGTAACAGCAAATCTGGGGCTCTGTGCTTTCTTTCGTCCTGAACAAGCTTTTGTGTTCTCTGCAGCGACGCAAATGCGATTCTGCGAAGCAATGTGAACACTTCTCATTCCCGCGCAGAGAGAAGGTGCTAGCAGGGATTTCTCTGCCTGCCTTTCCCCAGTGCTCTGCAAGCTCTCCAGGACAACAGCAAATCTGGGGCTCTGTGCTTTCTTTCGTTCTGAACAAGTGTTAGTGTTTTCTGCACAAAAGCGATTCTGCGAAGCAATGTGAACACTTCTGCTTCCCAGGCACAGAGAAGGTGCTAGCAGGGAATTCTCTGCCTGCCTTTCCCCAGTGCTCTGCAAGCTCTCCAGGACAACATAAAATCTGGGGCTCTGTGCTTTCTTTCGTTCTGAACAAGTGTTAGTGTTTTCTGCACAAAAGCGATTCTGCGAAGCAATGTGAACACTTCTTCTTCCCAGGCACCGAGAAGGTGCTAGCAGGGAATTCTCTGCCTGCCTTTCCCCAGTGCTCTGCAAGCTCTCCAGGTCAACATAAAATCTGGGGCTCTGTGCTTTCTTTCGTTCTGAACAAGTGTTAGTGTTTTCTGCACAAAAGCGATTCTGCGAGGAAATGTGAACACTTTGCCTTCCCGCGCACAGAGAAGGTGCTAGCAGGGAATTCTCTGCCTGCTTTCCCCAGTGCTCTGCAAGCTCTCCAGGGTAACAGCAAATCTGGGGCTCTGTGCTTTCTTTCGTCCTGAACAAGCTTTTGTGTTCTCTGAAGCGACGCAAATGCGATTCTGCGAAAAAATGTGAACACTTTTCCTTCCCGCGCACAGAGACGGTGCTAGCAGGGAATTCTCTGCCTGCCTTTCCCCAGTGCTCTGCAAGCTCTCCAGGACAACATAAAATCTGGGGCTCTGTGCTTTCTTTCGTTCTGAACAAGTGTTAGTGTTTTCTGCACAAAAGCGATTCTGCGAAGCAATGTGAACACTTTGCCTTCCCGCGCACAGAGAAGGTGCTAGCAGGGAATTCTCTGCCTGCCTTTCCCCAGTGCTCTGCAAGCTCTCCAGGACAACAGCAAATCTGGGGCTCTGTGCTTTCTTTCGTTCTGAACAAGTGTTAGTGTTTTCTGCACAAAAGCGATTCTGCGAAGCAATGTCAACACTTCTCATTCCCGCGCAGAGAGAAGGTGCTAGCAGGGAATTCTCTCCTTGCCATTCCCCAGTGCTCTGCAATCTCTCCAGGACAACAGCAAATCTGGGGCTCTGTGCTTTCTTTCATTCTGAACAAGTGTTAGTGTTTTCTGCACAAAAGCGATTCTGCGAAGCAATGTGAACACTTCTCATTCCCGCGCAGAGAGAAGGTGCTAGCAGGGAATTCTCTGCCTGCCTTTCCCCAGTGCTCTGCAAGCTCTCCAGGACAACATAAAATCTGGGGCTCTGTGCTTTCTTTCGTTCTGAACAAGTGTTAGTGTTTTCTGCACAAAAGCGATTCTGCGAAGCAATGTGAACACTTCTGCTTCCCATGCACAGAGAAGGTGCTAGCAGGGAATTCTCTGCCTGCCTTTCCCCAGTGCTCTGCAAGCTCTCCAGCACAACAGCAAATCTGGGGCTCTGTGCTTTCTTTCGTTCTGAACAAGTGTTAGTGTTTTCTGCACAAAAGCGATTCTGCGAAGCAATGTGAACACTTCTTATTCCCAGGCACCGAGAAGGTGCTAGCAGGGAATTCTCTGCCTGCCTTTCCCCAGTGCTCTGCAAGCTCTCCAGGACAACACAAAATCTGGGGCTCTGTGCTTTCTTTCGTTCTGAACAAGTGTTAGTGTTTTCTGCACAAAAGCGATTCTGCGAGGAAATGTGAACACTTTGCCTTCCCGCGCACAGAGAAGGTGCTAGCAGGGAATTCTCTGCCTGCTTTCCCCAGTGCTCTGCAAGCTCTCCAGGGTAACAGCAAATCTGGGGCTCTGTGCTTTCTTTCGTCCTGAACAAGCTTTTGTGTTCTCTGCAGCGACGCAAATGCGATTCTGCGAGGAAATGTGAACACTTCTCATTCCCGCGCAGAGAGAAGGTGCTAGCAGGGAATTCTCTGCCTGCCTTTCCCCAGTGCTCTGCAAGCTCTCCAGGACAACATAAAATCTGGGTCTCTGTGCTTTCTTTCGTTCTGAACAAGTGTTAGTGTTTTCTGCACAAAAGCGATTCTGCGAAGCAATGTGAACACTTTGCCTTCCCGCGCACAGAGAAGGTGCTAGCAGGGAATTCTCTGCCTGCCTTTCCCCAGTGCTCTGCAAGCTCTCCAGGACAACAGCAAATCTGGGGCTCTGTGCTTTCTTTCGTTCTGAACAAGTGTTAGTGTTTTCTGCACAAAAGCGATTCTGCGAAGCAATGTGAACACTTCTGCTTCCCAGGCACAGAGAAGGTGCTAGCAGGGAATTCTCTGCCTGCCTTTCCCCAGTGCTCTGCAAGCTCTCCAGGACAACATAAAATCTGGGGCTCTGTGCTTTCTTTCGTTCTGAACAAGTGTTAGTGTTTTCTGCACAAAAGCGATTCTGCGAAGCAATGTGAACACTTCTGCTTCCCAGGCACCGAGAAGGTGCTAGCAGGGAATTCTCTGCCTGCCTTTCCCCAGTGCTCTGCAAGCTCTCCAGGTCAACATAAAATCTGGGGCTCTGTGCTTTCTTTCGTTCTGAACAAGTGTTAGTGTTTTCTGCACAAAAGCGATTCTGCGAGGAAATGTGAACACTTTGCCTTCCCGCGCACAGAGAAGGTGCTAGCAGGGAATTCTCTGCCTGCTTTCCCCAGTGCTCTGCAAGCTCTCCAGGGTAACAGCAAATCTGGGGCTCTGTGCTTTCTTTCGTCCTGAACAAGCTTTTGTGTTCTCTGCAGCGACGCAAATGCGATTCTGCGAAAAAATGTGAACACTTTTCCTTCCCGCGCACAGAGACGGTGCTAGCAGGGAATTCTCTGCCTGCCTTTCCCCAGTGCTCTGCAAGCTCTCCAGGACAACATAAAATCTGGGGCTCTGTGCTTTCTTTCGTTCTGAACAAGTGTTAGTGTTTTCTGCACAAAAGCGATTCTGCGAAGCAATGTGAACACTTCTCATTCCCGCGCAGAGAGAAGGTGCTAGCAGGGATTTCTCTGCCTGCCTTTCCCCAGTGCTCTGCAAGCTCTCCAGGACAACAGCAAATCTGGGGCTCTGTGCTTTCTTTCGTTCTGAACAAGTGTTAGTGTTTTCTGCACAAAAGCGATTCTGCGAAGCAATGTGAACACTTCTGCTTCCCAGGCACAGAGAAGGTGCTAGCAGGGAATTCTCTGCCTGCCTTTCCCCAGTGCTCTGCAAGCTCTCCAGGACAACATAAAATCTGGGGCTCTGTGCTTTCTTTCGTTCTGAACAAGTGTTAGTGTTTTCTGCACAAAAGCGATTCTGCGAAGCAATGTGAACACTTCTTCTTCCCAGGCACCGAGAAGGTGCTAGCAGGGAATTCTCTGCCTGCCTTTCCCCAGTGCTCTGCAAGCTCTCCAGGTCAACATAAAATCTGGGGCTCTGTGCTTTCTTTCGTTCTGAACAAGTGTTAGTGTTTTCTGCACAAAAGCGATTCTGCGAGGAAATGTGAACACTTTGCCTTCCCGCGCACAGAGAAGGTGCTAGCAGGGAATTCTCTGCCTGCTTTCCCCAGTGCTCTGCAAGCTCTCCAGGGTAACAGCAAATCTGGGGCTCTGTGCTTTCTTTCGTCCTGAACAAGCTTTTGTGTTCTCTGAAGCGACGCAAATGCGATTCTGCGAAAAAATGTGAACACTTTTCCTTCCCGCGCACAGAGACGGTGCTAGCAGGGAATTCTCTGCCTGCCTTTCCCCAGTGCTCTGCAAGCTCTCCAGGACAACATAAAATCTGGGGCTCTGTGCTTTCTTTCGTTCTGAACAAGTGTTAGTGTTTTCTGCACAAAAGCGATTCTGCGAAGCAATGTGAACACTTTGCCTTCCCGCGCACAGAGAAGGTGCTAGCAGGGAATTCTCTGCCTGCCTTTCCCCAGTGCTCTGCAAGCTCTCCAGGACAACAGCAAATCTGGGGCTCTGTGCTTTCTTTCGTTCTGAACAAGTGTTAGTGTTTTCTGCACAAAAGCGATTCTGCGAAGCAATGTCAACACTTCTCATTCCCGCGCAGAGAGAAGGTGCTAGCAGGGAATTCTCTCCTTGCCATTCCCCAGTGCTCTGCAATCTCTCCAGGACAACAGCAAATCTGGGGCTCTGTGCTTTCTTTCATTCTGAACAAGTGTTAGTGTTTTCTGCACAAAAGCGATTCTGCGAAGCAATGTGAACACTTCTCATTCCCGCGCAGAGAGAAGGTGCTAGCAGGGAATTCTCTGCCTGCCTTTCCCCAGTGCTCTGCAAGCTCTCCAGGACAACATAAAATCTGGGGCTCTGTGCTTTCTTTCGTTCTGAACAAGTGTTAGTGTTTTCTGCACAAAAGCGATTCTGCGAAGCAATGTGAACACTTCTGCTTCCCATGCACAGAGAAGGTGCTAGCAGGGAATTCTCTGCCTGCCTTTCCCCAGTGCTCTGCAAGCTCTCCAGCACAACAGCAAATCTGGGGCTCTGTGCTTTCTTTCGTTCTGAACAAGTGTTAGTGTTTTCTGCACAAAAGCGATTCTGCGAAGCAATGTGAACACTTCTTATTCCCAGGCACCGAGAAGGTGCTAGCAGGGAATTCTCTGCCTGCCTTTCCCCAGTGCTCTGCAAGCTCTCCAGGACAACACAAAATCTGGGGCTCTGTGCTTTCTTTCGTTCTGAACAAGTGTTAGTGTTTTCTGCACAAAAGCGATTCTGCGAGGAAATGTGAACACTTTGCCTTCCCGCGCACAGAGAAGGTGCTAGCAGGGAATTCTCTGCCTGCTTTCCCCAGTGCTCTGCAAGCTCTCCAGGGTAACAGCAAATCTGGGGCTCTGTGCTTTCTTTCGTCCTGAACAAGCTTTTGTGTTCTCTGCAGCGACGCAAATGCGATTCTGCGAGGAAATGTGAACACTTCTCATTCCCGCGCAGAGAGAAGGTGCTAGCAGGGAATTCTCTGCCTGCCTTTCCCCAGTGCTCTGCAAGCTCTCCAGGACAACATAAAATCTGGGTCTCTGTGCTTTCTTTCGTTCTGAACAAGTGTTAGTGTTTTCTGCACAAAAGCGATTCTGCGAAGCAATGTGAACACTTTGCCTTCCCGCGCACAGAGAAGGTGCTAGCAGGGAATTCTCTGCCTGCCTTTCCCCAGTGCTCTGCAAGCTCTCCAGGACAACAGCAAATCTGGGGCTCTGTGCTTTCTTTCGTTCTGAACAAGTGTTAGTGTTTTCTGCACAAAAGCGATTCTGCGAAGCAATGTGAACACTTCTGCTTCCCAGGCACAGAGAAGGTGCTAGCAGGGAATTCTCTGCCTGCCTTTCCCCAGTGCTCTGCAAGCTCTCCAGGACAACATAAAATCTGGGGCTCTGTGCTTTCTTTCGTTCTGAACAAGTGTTAGTGTTTTCTGCACAAAAGCGATTCTGCGAAGCAATGTGAACACTTCTTCTTCCCAGGCACCGAGAAGGTGCTAGCAGGGAATTCTCTGCCTGCCTTTCCCCAGTGCTCTGCAAGCTCTCCAGGTCAACATAAAATCTGGGGCTCTGTGCTTTCTTTCGTTCTGAACAAGTGTTAGTGTTTTCTGCACAAAAGCGATTCTGCGAGGAAATGTGAACACTTTGCCTTCCCGCGCACAGAGAAGGTGCTAGCAGGGAATTCTCTGCCTGCTTTCCCCAGTGCTCTGCAAGCTCTCCAGGGTAACAGCAAATCTGGGGCTCTGTGCTTTCTTTCGTCCTGAACAAGCTTTTGTGTTCTCTGCAGCGACGCAAATGCGATTCTGCGAAAAAATGTGAACACTTTTCCTTCCCGCGCACAGAGACGGTGCTAGCAGGGAATTCTCTGCCTGCCTTTCCCCAGTGCTCTGCAAGCTCTCCAGGACAACATAAAATCTGGGGCTCTGTGCTTTCTTTCGTTCTGAACAAGTGTTAGTGTTTTCTGCACAAAAGCGATTCTGCGAAGCAATGTGAACACTTCTCATTCCCGCGCAGAGAGAAGGTGCTAGCAGGGAATTCTCTGCCTGCCTTTCCCCAGTGCTCTGCAAGCTCTCCAGGACAACATAAAATCTGGGTCTCTGTGCTTTCTTTCGTTCTGAACAAGTGTTAGTGTTTTCTGCACAAAAGCGATTCTGCGAAGCAATGTGAACACTTCTGCTTCCCAGGCACAGAGAAGGTGCTAGCAGGGAATTCTCTGCCTGCCTTTCCCCAGTGCTCTGCAAGCTCTCCAGGACAACATAAAATCTGGGGCTCTGTGCTTTCTTTCGTTCTGAACAAGTGTTAGTGTTTTCTGCACAAAAGCGATTCTGCGAAGCAATGTGAACACTTCTCATTCCCGCGCAGAGAGAAGGTGCTAGCAGGGAATTCTCTGCCTGCCTTTCCCCAGTGCTCTGCAAGCTCTCCAGGACAACATAAAATCTGGGGCTCTGTGCTTTCTTTCGTTCTGAACAAGTGTTAGTGTTTTCTGCACAAAAGCGATTCTGCGAAGCAATGTGAACACTTCTCATTCCCGCGCAGAGAGAAGGTGCTAGCAGGGAATTCTCTGCCTGCCTTTCCCCAGTGCTCTGCAAGCTCTCCAGGACAACATAAAATCTGGGTCTCTGTGCTTTCTTTCGTTCTGAACAAGTGTTAGTGTTTTCTGCACAAAAGCGATTCTGCGAAGCAATGTGAACACTTCTGCTTCCCAGGCACAGAGAAGGTGCTAGCAGGGAATTCTCTGCCTGCCTTTCCCCAGTGCTCTGCAAGCTCTCCAGGACAACATAAAATCTGGGGCTCTGTGCTTTCTTTCGTTCTGAACAAGTGTTAGTGTTTTCTGCACAAAAGCGATTCTGCGAAGCAATGTGAACACTTCTTCTTCCCAGGCACCGAGAAGGTGCTAGCAGGGAATTCTCTGCCTGCCTTTCCCCAGTGCTCTGCAAGCTCTCCAGGACAACATAAAATCTGGGTCTCTGTGCTTTCTTTCGTTCTGAACAAGTGTTAGTGTTTTCTGCACAAAAGCGATTCTGCGAGGAAATGTGAACACTTTTCCTTCCCGCGCACAGAGAAGCTGCTAGCAGGGAATTCTCTGCCTGCTTTCCCCAGTGCTCTGCAAGCTCTCCAGGGTAACAGCAAATCTGGGGCTCTGTGCTTTCTTTCGTCCTGAACAAGCTTTTGTGTTCTCTGCAGCGACGCAAATGCGATTCTGCGAAAAAATGTGAACACTTTTCCTTCCCGCGCACAGAGACGGTGCTAGCAGGGAATTCTCTGCCTGCCTTTCCCCAGTGCTCTGCAAGCTCTCCAGGACAACATAAAATCTGGGGCTCTGTGCTTTCTTTCGTTCTGAACAAGTGTTAGTGTTTTCTGCACAAAAGCGATTCTGCGAGGAAATGTGAACACTTTGCCTTCCCGCGCACAGAGAAGGTGCTAGCAGGGAATTCTCTGCCTGCCTTTCCCCAGTGCTCTGCAAGCTCTCCAGGGTAACAGCAAATCTGGGGCTCTGTGCTTTCTTTCGTCCTGAACAAGCTTTTGTGTTCTCTGAAGCGACGCAAATGAGATTCTGCGAAAAAATGTGAACACTTCTCATTCCCGCGCAGAGAGAAGGTGCTAGCAGGGAATTCTCTGCCTGCCTTTCCCCAGTGCTCTGCAAGCTCTCCAGGACAACATAAAATCTGGGGCTCTGTGCTTTCTTTCGTTCTGAACAAGTGTTAGTGTTTTCTGCACAAAAGCGATTCTGCGAAGCAATGTGAACACTTCTCATTCCCGCGCAGAGAGAAGGTGCTAGGAGGGAATTCTCTGCCTGCCTTTCCCCAGTGCTCTGCAAGCTCTCCAGGACAACATAGAATCTGGGGCTCTGTGCTTTCTTTCGTTCTGAACAAGTGTTAGTGTTTTCTGCACAAAAGCGATTCTGCGAAGCAATGTGAACACTTCTGCTTCCCAGGCACAGAGAAGGTGCTAGCAGGGAATTCTCTGCCTGCCTTTCCCCAGTGCTCTGCAAGCTCTCCAGGACAACAGCAAATCTGGGGCTCTGTGCTTTCTTTCGTTCTGAACAAGTGTTAGTGTTTTCTGCACAAAAGCGATTCTGCGAAGCAATGTGAACACTTCTTCTTCCCAGGCACAGAGAAGGTGCTAGCAGGGAATTCTCTGCCTGCCTTTCCCCAGTGCTCTGCAAGCTCTCCAGGACAACATAAAATCTGGGGCTCTGTGCTTTCTTTCGTTCTGAACAAGTGTTAGTGTTTTCTGCACAAAAGCGATTCTGCGAGGAAGTGTGAACACTTTGCCATCCCGCGCACAGAGAAGGTGCTAGCAGGGAATTCTCTGCCTGCCTTTCTCCAGTGCTCTGCAAGCTCTCCAGGGTAACAGCAAATCTGGGGCTCTGTGCTTTCTTTCGTCCTGAACAAGCTTTTGTGTTCTCTGCAGCGACGCAAATGCGATTCTGCGAAGCAATGTGAACACTTCTCATTCCCGCGCAGAGAGAAGGTGCTAGCAGGGATTTCTCTGCCTGCCTTTCCCCAGTGCTCTGCAAGCTCTCCAGGACAACAGCAAATCTGGGGCTCTGTGCTTTCTTTCGTTCTGAACAAGTGTTAGTGTTTTCTGCACAAAAGCGATTCTGCGAAGCAATGTGAACACTTCTGCTTCCCAGGCACAGAGAAGGTGCTAGCAGGGAATTCTCTGCCTGCCTTTCCCCAGTGCTCTGCAAGCTCTCCAGGACAACATAAAATCTGGGGCTCTGTGCTTTCTTTCGTTCTGAACAAGTGTTAGTGTTTTCTGCACAAAAGCGATTCTGCGAAGCAATGTGAACACTTCTTCTTCCCAGGCACCGAGAAGGTGCTAGCAGGGAATTCTCTGCCTGCCTTTCCCCAGTGCTCTGCAAGCTCTCCAGGTCAACATAAAATCTGGGGCTCTGTGCTTTCTTTCGTTCTGAACAAGTGTTAGTGTTTTCTGCACAAAAGCGATTCTGCGAGGAAATGTGAACACTTTGCCTTCCCGCGCACAGAGAAGGTGCTAGCAGGGAATTCTCTGCCTGCTTTCCCCAGTGCTCTGCAAGCTCTCCAGGGTAACAGCAAATCTGGGGCTCTGTGCTTTCTTTCGTCCTGAACAAGCTTTTGTGTTCTCTGAAGCGACGCAAATGCGATTCTGCGAAAAAATGTGAACACTTTTCCTTCCCGCGCACAGAGACGGTGCTAGCAGGGAATTCTCTGCCTGCCTTTCCCCAGTGCTCTGCAAGCTCTCCAGGACAACATAAAATCTGGGGCTCTGTGCTTTCTTTCGTTCTGAACAAGTGTTAGTGTTTTCTGCACAAAAGCGATTCTGCGAAGCAATGTGAACACTTTGCCTTCCCGCGCACAGAGAAGGTGCTAGCAGGGAATTCTCTGCCTGCCTTTCCCCAGTGCTCTGCAAGCTCTCCAGGACAACAGCAAATCTGGGGCTCTGTGCTTTCTTTCGTTCTGAACAAGTGTTAGTGTTTTCTGCACAAAAGCGATTCTGCGAAGCAATGTCAACACTTCTCATTCCCGCGCAGAGAGAAGGTGCTAGCAGGGAATTCTCTCCTTGCCATTCCCCAGTGCTCTGCAATCTCTCCAGGACAACAGCAAATCTGGGGCTCTGTGCTTTCTTTCATTCTGAACAAGTGTTAGTGTTTTCTGCACAAAAGCGATT
This sequence comes from Strix uralensis, assembly GCF_047716275.1. Classification (NCBI taxonomy): domain Eukaryota; kingdom Metazoa; phylum Chordata; class Aves; order Strigiformes; family Strigidae; genus Strix; species Strix uralensis. The sequence goes on from NW_027436881.1 coordinate 54,643, forward strand.
CTGCGAAGCAATGTGAACACTTCTCATTCCCGCGCAGAGAGAAGGTGCTAGCAGGGAATTCTCTGCCTGCCTTTCCCCAGTGCTCTGCAAGCTCTCCAGGACAACATAAAATCTGGGTCTCTGTGCTTTCTTTCGTTCTGAACAAGTGTTAGTGTTTTCTGCACAAAAGCGATTCTGCGAAGCAATGTGAACACTTCTGCTTCCCAGGCACAGAGAAGGTGCTAGCAGGGAATTCTCTGCCTGCCTTTCCCCAGTGCTCTGCAAGCTCTCCAGGACAACATAAAATCTGGGGCTCTGTGCTTTCTTTCGTTCTGAACAAGTGTTAGTGTTTTCTGCACAAAAGCGATTCTGCGAAGCAATGTGAACACTTCTTCTTCCCAGGCACCGAGAAGGTGCTAGCAGGGAATTCTCTGCCTGCCTTTCCCCAGTGCTCTGCAAGCTCTCCAGGACAACATAAAATCTGGGTCTCTGTGCTTTCTTTCGTTCTGAACAAGTGTTAGTGTTTTCTGCACAAAAGCGATTCTGCGAGGAAATGTGAACACTTTTCCTTCCCGCGCACAGAGAAGCTGCTAGCAGGGAATTCTCTGCCTGCTTTCCCCAGTGCTCTGCAAGCTCTCCAGGGTAACAGCAAATCTGGGGCTCTGTGCTTTCTTTCGTCCTGAACAAGCTTTTGTGTTCTCTGCAGCGACGCAAATGCGATTCTGCGAAAAAATGTGAACACTTTTCCTTCCCGCGCACAGAGACGGTGCTAGCAGGGAATTCTCTGCCTGCCTTTCCCCAGTGCTCTGCAAGCTCTCCAGGACAACATAAAATCTGGGGCTCTGTGCTTTCTTTCGTTCTGAACAAGTGTTAGTGTTTTCTGCACAAAAGCGATTCTGCGAGGAAATGTGAACACTTTGCCTTCCCGCGCACAGAGAAGGTGCTAGCAGGGAATTCTCTGCCTGCCTTTCCCCAGTGCTCTGCAAGCTCTCCAGGGTAACAGCAAATCTGGGGCTCTGTGCTTTCTTTCGTCCTGAACAAGCTTTTGTGTTCTCTGAAGCGACGCAAATGAGATTCTGCGAAAAAATGTGAACACTTCTCATTCCCGCGCAGAGAGAAGGTGCTAGCAGGGAATTCTCTGCCTGCCTTTCCCCAGTGCTCTGCAAGCTCTCCAGGACAACATAAAATCTGGGGCTCTGTGCTTTCTTTCGTTCTGAACAAGTGTTAGTGTTTTCTGCACAAAAGCGATTCTGCGAAGCAATGTGAACACTTCTCATTCCCGCGCAGAGAGAAGGTGCTAGGAGGGAATTCTCTGCCTGCCTTTCCCCAGTGCTCTGCAAGCTCTCCAGGACAACATAGAATCTGGGGCTCTGTGCTTTCTTTCGTTCTGAACAAGTGTTAGTGTTTTCTGCACAAAAGCGATTCTGCGAAGCAATGTGAACACTTCTGCTTCCCAGGCACAGAGAAGGTGCTAGCAGGGAATTCTCTGCCTGCCTTTCCCCAGTGCTCTGCAAGCTCTCCAGGACAACAGCAAATCTGGGGCTCTGTGCTTTCTTTCGTTCTGAACAAGTGTTAGTGTTTTCTGCACAAAAGCGATTCTGCGAAGCAATGTGAACACTTCTTCTTCCCAGGCACAGAGAAGGTGCTAGCAGGGAATTCTCTGCCTGCCTTTCCCCAGTGCTCTGCAAGCTCTCCAGGACAACATAAAATCTGGGGCTCTGTGCTTTCTTTCGTTCTGAACAAGTGTTAGTGTTTTCTGCACAAAAGCGATTCTGCGAGGAAGTGTGAACACTTTGCCATCCCGCGCACAGAGAAGGTGCTAGCAGGGAATTCTCTGCCTGCCTTTCTCCAGTGCTCTGCAAGCTCTCCAGGGTAACAGCAAATCTGGGGCTCTGTGCTTTCTTTCGTCCTGAACAAGCTTTTGTGTTCTCTGCAGCGACGCAAATGCGATTCTGCGAAGCAATGTGAACACTTCTCATTCCCGCGCAGAGAGAAGGTGCTAGCAGGGATTTCTCTGCCTGCCTTTCCCCAGTGCTCTGCAAGCTCTCCAGGACAACAGCAAATCTGGGGCTCTGTGCTTTCTTTCGTTCTGAACAAGTGTTAGTGTTTTCTGCACAAAAGCGATTCTGCGAAGCAATGTGAACACTTCTGCTTCCCAGGCACAGAGAAGGTGCTAGCAGGGAATTCTCTGCCTGCCTTTCCCCAGTGCTCTGCAAGCTCTCCAGGACAACATAAAATCTGGGGCTCTGTGCTTTCTTTCGTTCTGAACAAGTGTTAGTGTTTTCTGCACAAAAGCGATTCTGCGAAGCAATGTGAACACTTCTTCTTCCCAGGCACCGAGAAGGTGCTAGCAGGGAATTCTCTGCCTGCCTTTCCCCAGTGCTCTGCAAGCTCTCCAGGTCAACATAAAATCTGGGGCTCTGTGCTTTCTTTCGTTCTGAACAAGTGTTAGTGTTTTCTGCACAAAAGCGATTCTGCGAGGAAATGTGAACACTTTGCCTTCCCGCGCACAGAGAAGGTGCTAGCAGGGAATTCTCTGCCTGCTTTCCCCAGTGCTCTGCAAGCTCTCCAGGGTAACAGCAAATCTGGGGCTCTGTGCTTTCTTTCGTCCTGAACAAGCTTTTGTGTTCTCTGAAGCGACGCAAATGCGATTCTGCGAAAAAATGTGAACACTTTTCCTTCCCGCGCACAGAGACGGTGCTAGCAGGGAATTCTCTGCCTGCCTTTCCCCAGTGCTCTGCAAGCTCTCCAGGACAACATAAAATCTGGGGCTCTGTGCTTTCTTTCGTTCTGAACAAGTGTTAGTGTTTTCTGCACAAAAGCGATTCTGCGAAGCAATGTGAACACTTTGCCTTCCCGCGCACAGAGAAGGTGCTAGCAGGGAATTCTCTGCCTGCCTTTCCCCAGTGCTCTGCAAGCTCTCCAGGACAACAGCAAATCTGGGGCTCTGTGCTTTCTTTCGTTCTGAACAAGTGTTAGTGTTTTCTGCACAAAAGCGATTCTGCGAAGCAATGTCAACACTTCTCATTCCCGCGCAGAGAGAAGGTGCTAGCAGGGAATTCTCTGCCTGCCTTTCCCCAGTGCTCTGCAAGCTCTCCAGGACAACAGCAAATCTGGGGCTCTGTGCTTTCTTTCGTTCTGAACAAGTGTTAGTGTTTTCTGCACAAAAGCGATTCTGCGAAGCAATGTGAACACTTCTGCTTCCCATGCACAGAGAAGGTGCTAGCAGGGAATTCTCTGCCTGCCTTTCCCCAGTGCTCTGCAAGCTCTCCAGCACAACAGCAAATCTGGGGCTCTGTGCTTTCTTTCGTTCTGAACAAGTGTTAGTGTTTTCTGCACAAAAGCGATTCTGCGAAGCAATGTGAACACTTCTTATTCCCAGGCACCGAGAAGGTGCTAGCAGGGAATTCTCTGCCTGCCTTTCCCCAGTGCTCTGCAAGCTCTCCAGGACAACACAAAATCTGGGGCTCTGTGCTTTCTTTCGTTCTGAACAAGTGTTAGTGTTTTCTGCACAAAAGCGATTCTGCGAGGAAATGTGAACACTTTGCCTTCCCGCGCACAGAGAAGGTGCTAGCAGGGAATTCTCTGCCTGCTTTCCCCAGTGCTCTGCAAGCTCTCCAGGGTAACAGCAAATCTGGGGCTCTGTGCTTTCTTTCGTCCTGAACAAGCTTTTGTGTTCTCTGCAGCGACGCAAATGCGATTCTGCGAGGAAATGTGAACACTTCTCATTCCCGCGCAGAGAGAAGGTGCTAGCAGGGAATTCTCTGCCTGCCTTTCCCCAGTGCTCTGCAAGCTCTCCAGGACAACATAAAATCTGGGTCTCTGTGCTTTCTTTCGTTCTGAACAAGTGTTAGTGTTTTCTGCACAAAAGCGATTCTGCGAAGCAATGTGAACACTTCTCATTCCCGCGCAGAGAGAAGGTGCTAGCAGGGAATTCTCTGCCTGCCTTTCCCCAGTGCTCTGCAAGCTCTCCAGGACAACAGCAAATCTGGGGCTCTGTGCTTTCTTTCGTTCTGAACAAGTGTTAGTGTTTTCTGCACAAAAGCGATTCTGCGAAGCAATGTGAACACTTCTGCTTCCCAGGCACAGAGAAGGTGCTAGCAGGGAATTCTCTGCCTGCCTTTCCCCAGTGCTCTGCAAGCTCTCCAGGACAACATAAAATCTGGGGCTCTGTGCTTTCTTTCGTTCTGAACAAGTGTTAGTGTTTTCTGCACAAAAGCGATTCTGCGAAGCAATGTGAACACTTCTTCTTCCCAGGCACCGAGAAGGTGCTAGCAGGGAATTCTCTGCCTGCCTTTCCCCAGTGCTCTGCAAGCTCTCCAGGTCAACATAAAATCTGGGGCTCTGTGCTTTCTTTCGTTCTGAACAAGTGTTAGTGTTTTCTGCACAAAAGCGATTCTGCGAGGAAATGTGAACACTTTGCCTTCCCGCGCACAGAGAAGGTGCTAGCAGGGAATTCTCTGCCTGCTTTCCCCAGTGCTCTGCAAGCTCTCCAGGGTAACAGCAAATCTGGGGCTCTGTGCTTTCTTTCGTCCTGAACAAGCTTTTGTGTTCTCTGCAGCGACGCAAATGCGATTCTGCGAAAAAATGTGAACACTTTTCCTTCCCGCGCACAGAGACGGTGCTAGCAGGGAATTCTCTGCCTGCCTTTCCCCAGTGCTCTGCAAGCTCTCCAGGACAACATAAAATCTGGGGCTCTGTGCTTTCTTTCGTTCTGAACAAGTGTTAGTGTTTTCTGCACAAAAGCGATTCTGCGAAGCAATGTGAACACTTCTCATTCCCGCGCAGAGAGAAGGTGCTAGCAGGGAATTCTCTGCCTGCCTTTCCCCAGTGCTCTGCAAGCTCTCCAGGACAACATAAAATCTGGGTCTCTGTGCTTTCTTTCGTTCTGAACAAGTGTTAGTGTTTTCTGCACAAAAGCGATTCTGCGAAGCAATGTGAACACTTCTGCTTCCCAGGCACAGAGAAGGTGCTAGCAGGGAATTCTCTGCCTGCCTTTCCCCAGTGCTCTGCAAGCTCTCCAGGACAACATAAAATCTGGGGCTCTGTGCTTTCTTTCGTTCTGAACAAGTGTTAGTGTTTTCTGCACAAAAGCGATTCTGCGAAGCAATGTGAACACTTTGCCTTCCCGCGCACAGAGAAGGTGCTAGCAGGGAATTCTCTGCCTGCCTTTCCCCAGTGCTCTGCAAGCTCTCCAGGACAACAGCAAATCTGGGGCTCTGTGCTTTCTTTCGTTCTGAACAAGTGTTAGTGTTTTCTGCACAAAAGCGATTCTGCGAAGCAATGTCAACACTTCTCATTCCCGCGCAGAGAGAAGGTGCTAGCAGGGAATTCTCTCCTTGCCATTCCCCAGTGCTCTGCAATCTCTCCAGGACAACAGCAAATCTGGGGCTCTGTGCTTTCTTTCGTTCTGAACAAGTGTTAGTGTTTTCTGCACAAAAGCGATTCTGCGAAGCAATGTGAACACTTCTCATTCCCGCGCAGAGAGAAGGTGCTAGCAGGGAATTCTCTGCCTGCCTTTCCCCAGTGCTCTGCAAGCTCTCCAGGACAACATAAAATCTGGGGCTCTGTGCTTTCTTTCGTTCTGAACAAGTGTTAGTGTTTTCTGCACAAAAGCGATTCTGCGAAGCAATGTGAACACTTCTGCTTCCCAGGCACAGAGAAGGTGCTAGCAGGGAATTCTCTGCCTGCCTTTCCCCAGTGCTCTGCAAGCTCTCCAGCACAACAGCAAATCTGGGGCTCTGTGCTTTCTTTCGTTCTGAACAAGTGTTAGTGTTTTCTGCACAAAAGCGATTCTGCGAAGCAATGTGAACACTTCTTATTCCCAGGCACCGAGAAGGTGCTAGCAGGGAATTCTCTGCCTGCCTTTCCCCAGTGCTCTGCAAGCTCTCCAGGACAACACAAAATCTGGGGCTCTGTGCTTTCTTTCGTTCTGAACAAGTGTTAGTGTTTTCTGCACAAAAGCGATTCTGCGAGGAAATGTGAACACTTCTGCTTCCCAGGCACAGAGAAGGTGCTAGCAGGGAATTCTCTGCCTGCTTTCCCCAGTGCTCTGCAAGCTCTCCAGGGTAACAGCAAATCTGGGGCTCTGTGCTTTCTTTCGTCCTGAACAAGCTTTTGTGTTCTCTGCAGCGACGCAAATGCGATTCTGCGAGGAAATGTGAACACTTCTCATTCCCGCGCAGAGAGAAGGTGCTAGCAGGGAATTCTCTGCCTGCCTTTCCCCAGTGCTCTGCAAGCTCTCCAGGACAACATAAAATCTGGGTCTCTGTGCTTTCTTTCGTTCTGAACAAGTGTTAGTGTTTTCTGCACAAAAGCGATTCTGCGAAGCAATGTGAACACTTCTCATTCCCGCGCAGAGAGAAGGTGCTAGCAGGGAATTCTCTGCCTGCCTTTCCCCAGTGCTCTGCAAGCTCTCCAGGACAACAGCAAATCTGGGGCTCTGTGCTTTCTTTCGTTCTGAACAAGTGTTAGTGTTTTCTGCACAAAAGCGATTCTGCGAGGAAATGTGAACACTTTTCCTTCCCGCCCACAGAGAAGGTGCTAGCAGGGAATTCTCTGCCTGCCTTTCCCCAGTGCTCTGCAAGCTCTCCAGGGTAACAGCAAATCTGGGGCTCTGTGCTTTCTTTCGTCCTGAACAAGCTTTTGTGTTCTCTGAAGCGACGCAAATGCGATTCTGCGAAAAAATGTGAACACTTTGCCTTCCCGCGCAGAGAGAAGGTGCTAGCAGGGAATTCTCTGCCTGCCTTTCCCCAGTGCTCTGCAAGCTCTCCAGGACAACAGCAAATCTGGGGCTCTGTGCTTTCTTTCGTTCTGAACAAGTGTTAGTGTTTTCTGCACAAAAGCGATTCTGCGAAGCAATGTGAACACTTCTGCTTCCCAGGCACAGAGAAGGTGCTAGCAGGGAATTCTCTGCCTGCCTTTCCCCAGTGCTCTGCAAGCTCTCCAGGACAACATAAAATCTGGGTCTCTGTGCTTTCTTTCGTTCTGAACAAGTGTTAGTGTTTTCTGCACAAAAGCGATTCTGCGAGGAAATGTGAACACTTTGCCTTCCCGCGCACAGAGAAGGTGCTAGCAGGGAATTCTCTGCCTGCCTTTCCCCAGTGCTCTGCAAGCTCTCCAGGGTAACAGCAAATCTGGGGCTCTGTGCTTTCTTTCGTCCTGAACAAGCTTTTGTGTTCTCTGCAGCGACGCAAATGCGATTCTGCGAAAAAATGTGAACACTTTTCCTTCCCGCGCACAGAGACAGTGCTAGCAGGGAATTCTCTGCCTGCCTTTCCCCAGTGCTCTGCAAGCTCTCCAGGACAACATAAAATCTGGGGCTCTGTGCTTTCTTTCGTTCTGAACAAGTGTTAGTGTTTTCTGCACAAAAGCGATTCTGCGAAGCAATGTGAACACTTCTCATTCCCGCGCAGAGAGAAGGTGCTAGCAGGGAATTCTCTGCCTGCCTTTCCCCAGTGCTCTGCAAGCTCTCCAGGACAACAGCAAATCTGGGGCTCTGTGCTTTCTTTCGTTCTGAACAAGTGTTAGTGTTTTCTGCACAAAAGCGATTCTGCGAAGCAATGTGAACACTTCTGCTTCCCAGGCACAGAGAAGGTGCTAGCAGGGAATTCTCTGCCTGCCTTTCCCCAGTGCTCTGCAAGCTCTCCAGGACAACAGCAAATCTGGGGCTCTGTGCTTTCTTTCGTTCTGAACAAGTGTTAGTGTTTTCTGCACAAAAGCGATTCTGCGAAGCAATGTGAACACTTCTGCTTCCCAGGCACAGAGAAGGTGCTAGCAGGGAATTCTCTGCCTGCCTTTCCCCAGTGCTCTGCAAGCTCTCCAGGACAACAGCAAATCTGGGGCTCTGTGCTTTCTTTCGTTCTGAACAAGTGTTACTGTTTTCTGCACAAAAGCGATTCTGCGAAGCAATGTGAACACTTCTTCTTCCCAGGCACAGAGAAGGTGCTAGCAGGGAATTCTCTGCCTGCCTTTCCCCAGTGCTCTGCAAGCTCTCCAGGACAACATAAAATCTGGGTCTCTGTGCTTTCTTTCGTTCTGAACAAGTGTTAGTGTTTTCTGCACAAAAGCGATTCTGCGAGGAAATGTGAACACTTTGCCTTCCTGCCCACAGAGAAGGTGCTAGCAGGGAATTCTCTGCCTGCTTTCCCCAGTGCTCTGCAAGCTCTCCAGGGTAACAGCAAATCTGGGGCTCTGTGCTTTCTTTCGTCCTGAACAAGCTTTTGTGTTCTCTGAAGCGACGCAAATGCGATTCTGCGAAGCAATGTGAACACTTCTGCTTCCCAGGCACAGAGAAGGTGCTAGCAGGGAATTCTCTGCCTGCCTTTCCCCAGTGCTCTGCAAGCTCTCCAGGACAACATAAAATCTGGGGCTCTGTGCTTTCTTTCGTTCTGAACAAGTGTTAGTGTTTTCTGCACAAAAGCGATTCTGCGAAGCAATGTGAACACTTCTCATTCCCGCGCAGAGAGAAGGTGCTAGCAGGGAATTCTCTGCCTGCCTTTCCCCAGTGCTCTGCAAGCTCTCCAGGACAACAGCAAATCTGGGGCTCTGTGCTTTCTTTCGTTCTGAACAAGTGTTAGTGTTTTCTGCACAAAAGCGATTCTGCGAAGCAATGTGAACACTTCTGCTTCCCAGGCACAGAGAAGGTGCTAGCAGGGAATTCTCTGCCTGCCTTTCCCCAGTGCTCTGCAAGCTCTCCAGGACAACAGCAAATCTGGGGCTCTGTGCTTTCTTTCGTTCTGAACAAGTGTTAGTCTTTTCTGCACAAAAGCGATTCTGCGAAGCAATGTGAACACTTCTTCTTCCCAGGCACCGAGAAGGTGCTAGCAGGGAATTCTCTGCCTGCCTTTCCCCAGTGCTCTGCAAGCTCTCCAGGACAACATAAAATCTGGGTCTCTGTGCTTTCTTTCGTTCTGAACAAGTGTTAGTGTTTTCTGCACAAAAGCGATTCTGCGAAGCAATGTGAACACTTCTGCTTCCCAGGCACAGAGAAGGTGCTAGCAGGGAATTCTCTGCCTGCCTTTCCCCAGTGCTCTGCAAGCTCTCCAGGACAACATAAAATCTGGGGCTCTGTGCTTTCTTTCGTTCTGAACAAGTGTTAGTGTTTTCTGCACAAAAGCGATTCTGCGAGGAAATGTGAACACTTTGCCTTCCCGCGCAGAGAGAAGGTGCTAGCAGGGAATTCTCTGCCTGCCTTTCCCCAGTGCTCTGCAAGCTCTCCAGGACAACAGCAAATCTGGGGCTCTGTGCTTTCTTTCGTTCTGAACAAGTGTTAGTGTTTTCTGCACAAAAGCGATTCTGCGAAGCAATGTCAACACTTCTCATTCCCGCGCAGAGAGAAGGTGCTAGCAGGGAATTCTCTCCTTGCCATTCCCCAGTGCTCTGCAATCTCTCCAGGACAACAGCAAATCTGGGGCTCTGTGCTTTCTTTCGTTCTGAACAAGTGTTAGTGTTTTCTGCACAAAAGCGATTCTGCGAAGCAATGTGAACACTTCTGCTTCCCAGGCACAGAGAAGGTGCTAGCAGGGAATTCTCTGCCTGCCTTTCCCCAGTGCTCTGCAAGCTCTCCAGCACAACAGCAAATCTGGGGCTCTGTGCTTTCTTTCGTTCTGAACAAGTGTTAGTGTTTTCTGCACAAAAGCGATTCTGCGAAGCAATGTGAACACTTCTCATTCCCGCGCAGAGAGAAGGTGCTAGCAGGGAATTCTCTGCCTGCCTTTCCCCAGTGCTCTGCAAGCTCTCCAGGACAACACAAAATCTGGGGCTCTGTGCTTTCTTTCGTTCTGAACAAGTGTTAGTGTTTTCTGCACAAAAGCGATTCTGCGAGGAAATGTGAACACTTTGCCTTCCCGCGCACAGAGAAGGTGCTAGCAGGGAATTCTCTGCCTGCTTTCCCCAGTGCTCTGCAAGCTCTCCAGGGTAACAGCAAATCTGGGGCTCTGTGCTTTCTTTCGTCCTGAACAAGCTTTTGTGTTCTCTGCAGCGACGCAAATGCGATTCTGCGAGGAAATGTGAACACTTCTCATTCCCGCGCAGAGAGAAGGTGCTAGCAGGGAATTCTCTGCCTGCCTTTCCCCAGTGCTCTGCAAGCTCTCCAGGACAACATAAAATCTGGGTCTCTGTGCTTTCTTTCGTTCTGAACAAGTGTTAGTGTTTTCTGCACAAAAGCGATTCTGCGAAGCAATGTGAACACTTCTCATTCCCGCGCAGAGAGAAGGTGCTAGCAGGGAATTCTCTGCCTGCCTTTCCCCAGTGCTCTGCAAGCTCTCCAGGACAACAGCAAATCTGGGGCTCTGTGCTTTCTTTCGTTCTGAACAAGTGTTAGTGTTTTCTGCACAAAAGCGATTCTGCGAGGAAATGTGAACACTTTGCCTTCCCGCCCACAGAGAAGGTGCTAGCAGGGAATTCTCTGCCTGCTTTCCCCAGTGCTCTGCAAGCTCTCCAGGGTAACAGCAAATCTGGGGCTCTGTGCTTTATTTCGTCCTGAACAAGCTTTTGTGTTCTCTGAAGCGACGCAAATGCGATTCTGCGAAAAAATGTGAACACTTTATCTTCCCGCGCAGAGAGAAGGTACTAGCAGGGAATTCTCTGCCTGCCTTTCCCCAGTGCTCTGCAAGCTCTCCAGGACAACATAAAATCTGGGGCTCTGTGCTTTCTTTCGTTCTGAACAAGTGTTAGTGTTTTCTGCACAAAAGCGATTCTGCGAAGCAATGTGAACACTTCTGCTTCCCAGGCACAGAGAAGGTGCTAGCAGGGAATTCTCTGCCTGCCTTTCCCCAGTGCTCTGCAAGCTCTCCAGGGTAACATCAAATCTGGGGCTCTGTGCTTTCTTTCGTCCTGAACAAGCTTTTGTGTTCTCTGCAGCGACGCAAATGCGATTCTGCGAAAAAATGTGAACACTTTTCCTTCCCGCGCACAGAGACAGTGCTAGCAGGGAATTCTCTGCCTGCCTTTCCCCAGTGCTCTGCAAGCTCTCCAGGTCAACATAAAATCTGGGGCTCTGTGCTTTCTTTCGTTCTGAACAAGTGTTAGTGTTTTCTGCACAAAAGCGATTCTGCGAAGCAATGTGAACACTTCTCATTCCCGCGCAGAGAGAAGGTGCTAGCAGGGAATTCTCTGCCTGCCTTTCCCCAGTGCTCTGCAAGCTCTCCAGCACAACAGCAAATCTGGGGCTCTGTGCTTTCTTTCGTTCTGAACAAGTGTTAGTGTTTTCTGCACAAAAGCGATTCTGCGAAGCAATGTGAACACTTCTGCTTCCCAGGCACAGAGAAGGTGCTAGCAGGGAATTCTCTGCCTGCCTTTCCCCAGTGCTCTGCAAGCTCTCCAGGACAACAGCAAATCTGGGGCTCTGTGCTTTCTTTCGTTCTGAACAAGTGTTAGTGTTTTCTGCACAAAAGCGATTCTGCGAAGCAATGTGAACACTTCTGCTTCCCAGGCACAGAGAAGGTGCTAGCAGGGAATTCTCTGCCTGCCTTTCCCCAGTGCTCTGCAAGCTCTCCAGGACAACATAAAATCTGGGGCTCTGTGCTTTCTTTCGTTCTGAACAAGTGTTAGTGTTTTCTGCACAAAAGCGATTCTGCGAGGAAATGTGAACCCTTTGCCTTCCCGCGCACAGAGAAGGTGCTAGCAGGGAATTCTCTGCCTGCTTTCCCCAGTGCTCTGCAAGCTCTCCAGGGTAACAGCAAATCTGGGGCTCTGTGCTTTCTTTCGTCCTGAACAAGCTTTTGTGTTCTCTGCAGCGACGCAAATGCGATTCTGCGAAAAAATGTGAACACTTTTCCTTCCCGCGCACAGAGACGGTGCTAGCAGGGAATTCTCTGCCTGCTTTCCCCAGTGCTCTGCAAGCTCTCCAGGGTAACAGCAAATCTGGGGCTCTGTGCTTTCTTTCATCCTGAACAAGCTTTTGTGTTCTCTGAAGCGACGCAAATGCGATTCTGCGAAAAAATGTGAACACTTTGCCTTCCCGCGCAGAGAGAAGGTGCTAGCAGGGAATTCTCTGCCTGCCTTTCCCCAGTGCTCTGCAAGCTCTCCAGGACAACATAAAATCTGGGTCTCTGTGCTTTCTTTCGTTCTGAACAAGTGTTAGTGTTTTCTGCACAAAAGCGATTCTGCGAAGCAATGTGAACACTTCTCATTCCCGCGCAGAGAGAAGGTGCTAGCAGGGAATTCTCTGCCTGCCTTTCCCCAGTGCTCTGCAAGCTCTCCAGGACAACATAAAATCTGGGGCTCTGTGCTTTCTTTCGTTCTGAACAAGTGTTAGTGTTTTCTGCACAAAAGCGATTCTGCGAAGCAATGTGAACACTTCTGCTTCCCAGGCACAGAGAAGGTGCTAGCAGGGAATTCTCTGCCTGCCTTTCCCCAGTGCTCTGCAAGCTCTCCAGGGTAACATCAAATCTGGGGCTCTGTGCTTTCTTTCGTCCTGAACAAGCTTTTGTGTTCTCTGCAGCGACGCAAATGCGATTCTGCGAAAAAATGTGAACACTTTTCCTTCCCGCGCACAGACACAGTGCTAGCAGGGAATTCTCTGCCTGCCTTTCCCCAGTGCTCTGCAAGCTCTCCAGGACAACATAAAATCTGGGGCTCTGTGCTTTCTTTCGTTCTGAACAAGTGTTAGTGTTTTCTGCACAAAAGCGATTCTGCGAAGCAATGTGAACACTTCTCATTCCCGCGCAGAGAGAAGGTGCTAGCAGGGAATTCTCTGCCTGCCTTTCCCCAGTGCTCTGCAAGCTCTCCAGGACAACAGCAAATCTGGGGCTCTGTGCTTTCTTTCGTTCTGAACAAGTGTTAGTGTTTTCTGCACAAAAGCGATTCTGCGAAGCAATGTGAACACTTCTGCTTCCCAGGCACAGAGAAGGTGCTAGCAGGGAATTCTCTGCCTGCCTTTCCCCAGTGCTCTGCAAGCTCTCCAGGACAACATAAAATCTGGGGCTCTGTGCTTTCTTTCGTTCTGAACAAGTGTTAGTGTTTTCTGCACAAAAGCGATTCTGCGAAGCAATGTGAACACTTCTTCTTCCCAGGCACCGAGAAGGTGCTAGCAGGGAATTCTCTGCCTGCCTTTCCCCAGTGCTCTGCAAGCTCTCCAGGTCAACATAAAATCTGGGGCTCTGTGCTTTCTTTCGTTCTGAACAAGTGTTAGTGTTTTCTGCACAAAAGCGATTCTGCGAGGAAATGTGAACACTTTGCCTTCCCGCCCACAGAGAAGGTGCTAGCAGGGAATTCTCTGCCTGCTTTCCCTAGTGCTCTGCAAGCTCTCCAGGACAACAGCAAATCTGGGGCTCTGTGCTTTCTTTCGTCCTGAACAAGCTTTTGTGTTCTCTGCAGCGACGCAAATGCGATTCTGCGAAAAAATGTGAACACTTTTCCTTCCCGCGCACAGAGACGGTGCTAGCAGGGAATTCTCTGCCTGCCTTTCCCCAGTGCTCTGCAAGCTCTCCAGGACAACATAAAATCTGGGGCTCTGTGCTTTCTTTCGTTCTGAACAAGTGTTAGTGTTTTCTGCACAAAAGCGATTCTGCGAAGCAATGTGAACACTTCTCATTCCCGCGCAGAGAGAAGGTGCTAGCAGGGAATTCTCTGCCTGCCTTTCCCCAGTGCTCTGCAAGCTCTCCAGGACAACATAAAATCTGGGTCTCTGTGCTTTCTTTCGTTCTGAACAAGTGTTAGTGTTTTCTGCACAAAAGCGATTCTGCGAAGCAATGTGAACACTTCTGCTTCCCAGGCACAGAGAAGGTGCTAGCAGGGAATTCTCTGCCTGCCTTTCCCCAGTGCTCTGCAAGCTCTCCAGGACAACATAAAATCTGGGGCTCTGTGCTTTCTTTCGTTCTGAACAAGTGTTAGTGTTTTCTGCACAAAAGCGATTCTGCGAGGAAATGTGAACACTTTGCCTTCCCGCGCACAGAGAAGGTGCTAGCAGGGAATTCTCTGCCTGCCTTTCCCCAGTGCTCTGCAAGCTCTCCAGGACAACAGCAAATCTGGGGCTCTGTGCTTTCTTTCGTTCTGAACAAGTGTTAGTGTTTTCTGCACAAAAGCGATTCTGCGAAGCAATGTCAACACTTCTCATTCCCGCGCAGAGAGAAGGTGCTAGCAGGGAATTCTCTCCTTGCCATTCCCCAGTGCTCTGCAATCTCTCCAGGACAACAGCAAATCTGGGGCTCTGTGCTTTCTTTCGTTCTGAACAAGTGTTAGTGTTTTCTGCACAAAAGCGATTCTGCGAAGCAATGTGAACACTTCTCATTCCCGCGCAGAGAGAAGGTGCTAGCAGGGAATTCTCTGCCTGCCTTTCCCCAGTGCTCTGCAAGCTCTCCAGGACAACATAAAATCTGGGTCTCTGTGCTTTCTTTCGTTCTGAACAAGTGTTAGTGTTTTCTGCACAAAAGCGATTCTGCGAAGCAATGTGAACACTTCTGCTTCCCAGGCACAGAGAAGGTGCTAGCAGGGAATTCTCTGCCTGCCTTTCCCCAGTGCTCTGCAAGCTCTCCAGCACAACAGCAAATCTGGGGCTCTGTGCTTTCTTTCGTTCTGAACAAGTGTTAGTGTTTTCTGCACAAAAGCGATTCTGCGAAGCAATGTGAACACTTCTTATTCCCAGGCACCGAGAAGGTGCTAGCAGGGAATTCTCTGCCTGCCTTTCCCCAGTGCTCTGCAAGCTCTCCAGGACAACACAAAATCTGGGGCTCTGTGCTTTCTTTCGTTCTGAACAAGTGTTAGTGTTTTCTGCACAAAAGCGATTCTGCGAGGAAATGTGAACACTTTGCCTTCCCGCCCACAGAGAAGGTGCTAGCAGGGAATTCTCTGCCTGCTTTCCCCAGTGCTCTGCAAGCTCTCCAGGGTAACAGCAAATCTGGGGCTCTGTGCTTTCTTTCGTCCTGAACAAGCTTTTGTGTTCTCTGCAGCGACGCAAATGCGATTCTGCGAGGAAATGTGAACACTTCTCATTCCCGCGCAGAGAGAAGGTGCTAGCAGGGAATTCTCTGCCTGCCTTTCCCCAGTGCTCTGCAAGCTCTCCAGGACAACATAAAATCTGGGTCTCTGTGCTTTCTTTCATTCTGAACAAGTGTTAGTGTTTTCTGCACAAAAGCGATTCTGCGAAGCAATGTGAACACTTCTCATTCCCGCGCAGAGAGAAGGTGCTAGCAGGGAATTCTCTGCCTGCCTTTCCCCAGTGCTCTGCAAGCTCTCCAGGACAACAGCAAATCTGGGGCTCTGTGCTTTCTTTCGTTCTGAACAAGTGTTAGTGTTTTCTGCACAAAAGCGATTCTGCGAGGAAATGTGAACACTTTGCCTTCCCGCCCACAGAGAAGGTGCTAGCAGGGAATTCTCTGCCTGCTTTCCCCAGTGCTCTGCAAGCTCTCCAGGGTAACAGCAAATCTGGGGCTCTGTGCTTTCTTTCGTCCTGAACAAGCTTTTGTGTTCTCTGAAGCGACGCAAATGCGATTCTGCGAAAAAATGTGAACACTTTGCCTTCCCGCGCAGAGAGAAGGTGCTAGCAGGGAATTCTCTGCCTGCCTTTCCCCAGTGCTCTGCAAGCTCTCCAAGACAACATAAAATCTGGGGCTCTGTGCTTTCTTTCGTTCTGAACAAGTGTTAGTGTTTTCTGCACAAAAGCGATTCTGCGAAGCAATGTGAACACTTCTCATTCCCGCGCAGAGAGAAGGTGCTAGCAGGGAATTCTCTGCCTGCCTTTCCCCAGTGCTCTGCAAGCTCTCCAGGACAACATAAAATCTGGGGCTCTGTGCTTTCTTTCGTTCTGAACAAGTGTTAGTGTTTTCTGCACAAAAGCGATTCTGCGAAGCAATGTGAACACTTCTGCTTCCCAGGCACAGAGAAGGTGCTAGCAGGGAATTCTCTGCCTGCCTTTCCCCAGTGCTCTGCAAGCTCTCCAGGACAACATAAAATCTGGGGCTCTGTGCTTTCTTTCGTTCTGAACAAGTGTTAGTGTTTTCTGCACAAAAGCGATTCTGCGAGGAATTGTGAACACTTTGCCTTCCCGCGCACAGAGAAGCTGCTAGCAGGGAATTCTCTGCCTGCCTTTCCCCAGTGCTCTGCAAGCTCTCCAGGGTAACAGCAAATCTGGGGCTCTGTGCTTTCTTTCGTCCTGAACAAGCTTTTGTGTTCTCTGCAGCGACGCAAATGCGATTCTGCGAAAAAATGTGAACACTTTTCCTTCCCGCGCACAGAGACAGTGCTAGCAGGGAATTCTCTGCCTGCCTTTCCCCAGTGCTCTGCAAGCTCTCCAGGACAACATAAAATCTGGGGCTCTGTGCTTTCTTTCGTTCTGAACAAGTGTTAGTGTTTTCTGCACAAAAGCGATTCTGCGAAGCAATGTGAACACTTCTGCTTCCCAGGCACAGAGAAGGTGCTAGCAGGGAATTCTCTGCCTGCCTTTCCCCAGTGCTCTGCAAGCTCTCCAGGACAACAGCAAATCTGGGGCTCTGTGCTTTCTTTCGTTCTGAACAAGTGTTAGTGTTTTCTGCACAAAAGCGATTCTGCGAAGCAATGTGAACACTTCTGCTTCCCAGGCACAGAGAAGGTGCTAGCAGGGAATTCTCTGCCTGCCTTTCCCCAGTGCTCTGCAAGCTCTCCAGGACAACAGCAAATCTGGGGCTCTGTGCTTTCTTTCGTTCTGAACAAGTGTTACTGTTTTCTGCACAAAAGCGATTCTGCGAAGCAATGTGAACACTTCTTCTTCCCAGGCACAGAGAAGGTGCTAGCAGGGAATTCTCTGCCTGCCTTTCCCCAGTGCTCTGCAAGCTCTCCAGGACAACATAAAATCTGGGTCTCTGTGCTTTCTTTCGTTCTGAACAAGTGTTAGTGTTTTCTGCACAAAAGCGATTCTGCGAAGCAATGTGAACACTTCTGCTTCCCAGGCACAGAGAAGGTGCTAGCAGGGAATTCTCTGCCTGCCTTTCCCCAGTGCTCTGCAAGCTCTCCAGGACAACAGCAAATCTGGGGCTCTGTGCTTTCTTTCGTTCTGAACAAGTGTTAGTGTTTTCTGCACAAAAGCGATTCTGCGAGGAAATGTGAACACTTTGCCTTCCCGCGCACAGAGAAGGTGCTAGCAGGGAATTCTCTGCCTGCCTTTCCCCAGTGCTCTGCAAGCTCTCCAGGACAACAGCAAATCTGGGGCTCTGTGCTTTCTTTCGTTCTGAACAAGTGTTAGTGTTTTCTGCACAAAAGCGATTCTGCGAAGCAATGTCAACACTTCTCATTCCCGCGCAGAGAGAAGGTGCTAGCAGGGAATTCTCTGCCTGCCATTCCCCAGTGCTCTGCAATCTCTCCAGGACAACAGCAAATCTGGGGCTCTGTGCTTTCTTTCGTTCTGAACAAGTGTTAGTGTTTTCTGCACAAAAGCGATTCTGCGAAGCAATGTGAACACTTCTGCTTCCCAGGCACAGAGAAGGTGCTAGCAGGGAATTCTCTGCCTGCCTTTCCCCAGTGCTCTGCAAGCTCTCCAGGACAACATAAAATCTGGGGCTCTGTGCTTTCTTTCGTTCTGAACAAGTGTTAGTGTTTTCTGCACAAAAGCGATTCTGCGAGGAAATGTGAACACTTTGCCTTCCCGCGCACAGAGAAGGTGCTAGCAGGGAATTCTCTGCCTGCCTTTCCCCAGTGCTCTGCAAGCTCTCCAGGGTAACAGCAAATCTGGGGCTCTGTGCTTTCTTTCGTCCTGAACAAGCTTTTGTGTTCTCTGCAGCGACGCAAATGCGATTCTGCGAAAAAATGTGAACACTTTTCCTTCCCGCGCACAGAGACAGTGCTAGCAGGGAATTCTCTGCCTGCCTTTCCCCAGTGCTCTGCAAGCTCTCCAGGACAACATAAAATCTGGGGCTCTGTGCTTTCTTTCGTTCTGAACAAGTGTTAGTGTTTTCTGCACAAAAGCGATTCTGCGAAGCAATGTGAACACTTCTGCTTCCCAGGCACAGAGAAGGTGCTAGCAGGGAATTCTCTGCCTGCCTTTCCCCAGTGCTCTGCAAGCTCTCCAGGACAACATAAAATCTGGGGCTCTGTGCTTTCTTTCGTTCTGAACAAGTGTTAGTGTTTTCTGCACAAAAGCGATTCTGCGAAGCAATGTGAACACTTCTGCTTCCCAGGCACAGAGAAGGTGCTAGCAGGGAATTCTCTGCCTGCGTTTCCCCAGTGCTCTGCAAGCTCTCCAGGACAACAGCAAATCTGGGGCTCTGTGCTTTCTTTCGTTCTGAACAAGTGTTAGTGTTTTCTGCACAAAAGCGATTCTGCGAAGCAATGTGAACACTTTGCCTTCCCGCGAACAGAGAAGGTGCTAGCAGGGAATTCTCTGCCTGCCTTTCCCCAGTGCTCTGCAAGCTCTCCAGGACAACAGCAAATCTGGGGCTCTGTGCTTTCTTTCGTTCTGAACAAGTGTTAGTGTTTTCTGCACAAAAGCGATTCTGCGAAGCAATGTGAACACTTCTGCTTCCCAGGCACAGAGAAGGTGCTAGCAGGGAATTCTCTGCCTGCCTTTCCCCAGTGCTCTGCAAGCTCTCCAGGACAACATAAAATCTGGGGCTCTGTGCTTTCTTTCGTTCTGAACAAGTGTTAGTGTTTTCTGCACAAAAGCGATTCTGCGAGGAAATGTGAACACTTTGCCTTCCCGCGCACAGAGAAGGTGCTAGCAGGGAATTCTCTGCCTGCCTTTCCCCAGTGCTCTGCAAGCTCTCCAGGACAACAGCAAATCTGGGGCTCTGTGCTTTCTTTCGTTCTGAACAAGTGTTAGTGTTTTCTGCACAAAAGCGATTCTGCGAAGCAATGTCAACACTTCTCATTCCCGCGCAGAGAGAAGGTGCTAGCAGGGAATTCTCTCCTTGCCATTCCCCAGTGCTCTGCAATCTCTCCAGGACAACAGCAAATCTGGGGCTCTGTGCTTTCTTTCGTTCTGAACAAGTGTTAGTGTTTTCTGCACAAAAGCGATTCTGCGAAGCAATGTGAACACTTCTCATTCCCGCGCAGAGAGAAGGTGCTAGCAGGGAATTCTCTGCCTGCCTTTCCCCAGTGCTCTGCAAGCTCTCCAGGACAACATAAA
The DNA here is from genome assembly GCF_047716275.1 of Strix uralensis. Classification (NCBI taxonomy): domain Eukaryota; kingdom Metazoa; phylum Chordata; class Aves; order Strigiformes; family Strigidae; genus Strix; species Strix uralensis. The sequence goes on from NW_027436881.1 coordinate 73,658, forward strand.
ATCTGGGTCTCTGTGCTTTCTTTCGTTCTGAACAAGTGTTAGTGTTTTCTGCACAAAAGCGATTCTGCGAAGCAATGTGAACACTTCTGCTTCCCAGGCACAGAGAAGGTGCTAGCAGGGAATTCTCTGCCTGCCTTTCCCCAGTGCTCTGCAAGCTCTCCAGCACAACAGCAAATCTGGGGCTCTGTGCTTTCTTTCGTTCTGAACAAGTGTTAGTGTTTTCTGCACAAAAGCGATTCTGCGAAGCAATGTGAACACTTCTTATTCCCAGGCACCGAGAAGGTGCTAGCAGGGAATTCTCTGCCTGCCTTTCCCCAGTGCTCTGCAAGCTCTCCAGGACAACACAAAATCTGGGGCTCTGTGCTTTCTTTCGTTCTGAACAAGTGTTAGTGTTTTCTGCACAAAAGCGATTCTGCGAGGAAATGTGAACACTTTGCCTTCCCGCGCACAGAGAAGGTGCTAGCAGGGAATTCTCTGCCTGCTTTCCCCAGTGCTCTGCAAGCTCTCCAGGGTAACAGCAAATCTGGGGCTCTGTGCTTTCTTTCGTCCTGAACAAGCTTTTGTGTTCTCTGCAGCGACGCAAATGCGATTCTGCGAGGAAATGTGAACACTTCTCATTCCCGCGCAGAGAGAAGGTGCTAGCAGGGAATTCTCTGCCTGCCTTTCCCCAGTGCTCTGCAAGCTCTCCAGGACAACATAAAATCTGGGTCTCTGTGCTTTCTTTCGTTCTGAACAAGTGTTAGTGTTTTCTGCACAAAAGCGATTCTGCGAAGCAATGTGAACACTTCTCATTCCCGCGCAGAGAGAAGGTGCTAGCAGGGAATTCTCTGCCTGCCTTTCCCCAGTGCTCTGCAAGCTCTCCAGGACAACAGCAAATCTGGGGCTCTGTGCTTTCTTTCGTTCTGAACAAGTGTTAGTGTTTTCTGCACAAAAGCGATTCTGCGAGGAAATGTGAACACTTTGCCTTCCCGCCCACAGAGAAGGTGCTAGCAGGGAATTCTCTGCCTGCTTTCCCCAGTGCTCTGCAAGCTCTCCAGGGTAACAGCAAATCTGGGGCTCTGTGCTTTCTTTCGTCCTGAACAAGCTTTTGTGTTCTCTGAAGCGACGCAAATGCGATTCTGCGAAAAAATGTGAACACTTTGCCTTCCCGCGCAGAGAGAAGGTGCTAGCAGGGAATTCTCTGCCTGCCTTTCCCCAGTGCTCTGCAAGCTCTCCAGGACAACATAAAATCTGGGGCTCTGTGCTTTCTTTCGTTCTGAACAAGTGTTAGTGTTTTCTGCACAAAAGCGATTCTGCGAAGCAATGTGAACACTTCTCATTCCCGCGCAGAGAGAAGGTGCTAGCAGGGAATTCTCTGCCTGCCTTTCCCCAGTGCTCTGCAAGCTCTCCAGGACAACATAAAATCTGGGGCTCTGTGCTTTCTTTCGTTCTGAACAAGTGTTAGTGTTTTCTGCACAAAAGCGATTCTGCGAAGCAATGTGAACACTTCTGCTTCCCATGCACAGAGAAGGTGCTAGCAGGGAATTCTCTGCCTGCCTTTCCCCAGTGCTCTGCAAGCTCTCCAGGACAACATAAAATCTGGGGCTCTGTGCTTTCTTTCGTTCTGAACAAGTGTTAGTGTTTTCTGCACAAAAGCGATTCTGCGAGGAAATGTGAACACTTTGCCTTCCCGCGCACAGAGAAGGTGCTAGCAGGGAATTCTCTGCCTGCCTTTCCCCAGTGCTCTGCAAGCTCTCCAGGGTAACATCAAATCTGGGGCTCTGTGCTTTCTTTCGTCCTGAACAAGCTTTTGTGTTCTCTGCAGCGACGCAAATGCGATTCTGCGAAAAAATGTGAACACTTTTCCTTCCCGCGCACAGAGACAGTGCTAGCAGGGAATTCTCTGCCTGCCTTTCCCCAGTGCTCTGCAAGCTCTCCAGGACAACATAAAATCTGGGGCTCTGTGCTTTCTTTCGTTCTGAACAAGTGTTAGTGTTTTCTGCACAAAAGCGATTCTGCGAAGCAATGTGAACACTTCTCATTCCCGCGCAGAGAGAAGGTGCTAGCAGGGAATTCTCTGCCTGCCTTTCCCCAGTGCTCTGCAAGCTCTCCAGCACAACAGCAAATCTGGGGCTCTGTGCTTTCTTTCGTTCTGAACAAGTGTTAGTGTTTTCTGCACAAAAGCGATTCTGCGAAGCAATGTGAACACTTCTGCTTCCCAGGCACAGAGAAGGTGCTAGCAGGGAATTCTCTGCCTGCCTTTCCCCAGTGCTCTGCAAGCTCTCCAGGACAACATAAAATCTGGGGCTCTGTGCTTTCTTTCGTTCTGAACAAGTGTTAGTGTTTTCTGCACAAAAGCGATTCTGCGAAGCAATGTGAACACTTCTGCTTCCCAGGCACAGAGAAGGTGCTAGCAGGGAATTCTCTGCCTGCCTTTCCCCAGTGCTCTGCAAGCTCTCCAGGACAACAGCAAATCTGGGGCTCTGTGCTTTCTTTCGTTCTGAACAAGTGTTACTGTTTTCTGCACAAAAGCGATTCTGCGAAGCAATGTGAACACTTCTTCTTCCCAGGCACAGAGAAGGTGCTAGCAGGGAATTCTCTGCCTGCCTTTCCCCAGTGCTCTGCAAGCTCTCCAGGACAACATAAAATCTGGGTCTCTGTGCTTTCTTTCGTTCTGAACAAGTGTTAGTGTTTTCTGCACAAAAGCGATTCTGCGAAGCAATGTGAACACTTCTGCTTCCCAGGCACAGAGAAGGTGCTAGCAGGGAATTCTCTGCCTGCCTTTCCCCAGTGCTCTGCAAGCTCTCCAGGACAACATAAAATCTGGGGCTCTGTGCTTTCTTTCGTTCTGAACAAGTGTTAGTGTTTTCTGCACAAAAGCGATTCTGCGAGGAAATGTGAACACTTTGCCTTCCCGCGCACAGAGAAGGTGCTAGCAGGGAATTCTCTGCCTGCCTTTCCCCAGTGCTCTGCAAGCTCTCCAGGACAACATAAAATCTGGGGCTCTGTGCTTTCTTTCGTTCTGAACAAGTGTTAGTGTTTTCTGCACAAAAGCGATTCTGCGAAGCAATGTCAACACTTCTCATTCCCGCGCAGAGAGAAGGTGCTAGCAGGGAATTCTCTCCTTGCCATTCCCCAGTGCTCTGCAATCTCTCCAGGACAACAGCAAATCTGGGGCTCTGTGCTTTCTTTCGTTCTGAACAAGTGTTAGTGTTTTCTGCACAAAAGCGATTCTGCGAAGCAATGTGAACACTTCTCATTCCCGCGCAGAGAGAAGGTGCTAGCAGGGAATTCTCTGCCTGCCTTTCCCCAGTGCTCTGCAAGCTCTCCAGGACAACATAAAATCTGGGTCTCTGTGCTTTCTTTCGTTCTGAACAAGTGTTAGTGTTTTCTGCACAAAAGCGATTCTGCGAAGCAATGTGAACACTTCTGCTTCCCAGGCACAGAGAAGGTGCTAGCAGGGAATTCTCTGCCTGCCTTTCCCCAGTGCTCTGCAAGCTCTCCAGGACAACATAAAATCTGGGGCTCTGTGCTTTCTTTCGTTCTGAACAAGTGTTAGTGTTTTCTGCACAAAAGCGATTCTGCGAGGAAATGTGAACACTTTGCCTTCCCGCCCACAGAGAAGGTGCTAGCAGGGAATTCTCTGCCTGCCTTTCCCCAGTGCTCTGCAAGCTCTCCAGGGTAACAGCAAATCTGGGGCTCTGTGCTTTCTTTCATCCTGAACAAGTGTTAGTATTTTCTGCACAAAAGCGATTCTGCGAAGCAATGTGAACACTACTGCTTCCCAGGCACAGAGAAGGTGCTAGCAGGGAATTCTCTGCCTGCCTTTCCCCAGTGCTCTGCAAGCTATCCAGGACAACATAAAATCTGGGTCTCTGTGCTTTCTTTCGTTCTGAACAAGTGTTACTGTTTTCTGCACAAAAGCGATTCTGCGAGGAAATGTGAACACTTTGTCTTCCCGCGCACAGAGAAGGTGCTAGCAGGTAATTCTCTGCCTGCTTTCCCCAGTGCTCTGCAAGCTCTCCAGGGTAACAGCAAATCTGGGCCTCTGTGCTTTCTTTTGTCCTGAACAAGCTTTTGTGTTCTGTGCAGCAACGCAAATGCGATTCTCCGAAGCAATGTGAACACTTCTCATTCCCGCGCAGAGAGAAGGTGCTAGCAGGGAATTCTCTGCCTGCCTTTCCCCAGTGCTCTGCAAGCTCTCCAGGACAACATAAAATCTGGGGCTCTGTGCTTTCTTTCGTTCTGAACAAGTGTTAGTGTTTTCTGCACAAAAGCGATTCTGCGAAGCAATGTGAACACTTCTGCTTCCCAGGCACAGAGAAGGTGCTAGCAGGGAATTCTCTGCCTGCCTTTCCCCAGTGCTCTGCAAGCTCTCCAGGACAACAGCAAATCTGGGGCTCTATGCTTTCTTTCGTCCTGAACAAGCTTTTGTGTTCTCTGCAGCGACGCAAATACGATTCTGCGAAAAAATGTGACCACTTCTCCTTCCCGCACAAAGAGACGGTGCTAGCAGGGAATTCTCTGCCTGCCTTTCCCAAGTGCTCTGCAAGCTCTCCAGCACAACAGCAAATCTGGGGCTCTGTGCTTTCTTTCGTTCTGAACAAGTGTTAGTGTTTTCTGCACAAAAGCGATTCTGCGAAGCAATGTCAACACTTCTCATTCCCGCGCAGAGACAAGGTGCTAGCAGGGAATTCTCTCCTTGCCATTCCCCAGTGCTCTGCAAGCTCTCCAGGACAACATAAAATGTGGGGCTCTGTGCTTTCTTTCGTTCTGAACAAGTGTTAGTGTTTTCTGCACAAAAGCGATTCTGCGAAGCAATGTGAACACTTCTCATTCCCGCGCAGAGAGAAGGTGCTAGCAGGGAATTCTCTGCCTGCCTTTCCCCAGTGCTCTGCAAGCTCTCCAGGACAACATAGAATCTGGGGCTCTGTGCTTTCTTTCGTTCTGAACAAGTGTTAGTGTTTTCTGCACAAAAGCGATTCTGCGAAGCAATGTGAACACTTCTGCTTCCCAGGCACAGAGAAGGTGCTAGCAGGGAATTCTCTGCCTGCCTTTCCCCAGTGCTCTGCAAGCTCTCCAGGACAACATAAAATCTGGGGCTCTGTGCTTTCTTTCGTTCTGAACAAGTGTTACTGTTTTCTGCACAAAAGCGATTCTGCGAGGAAATGTGAACACTTTGCCTTCCCGCCCACAGAGAAGGTGCTAGCAGGGAATTCTCTGCCTGCCTTTCCCCAGTGCTCTGCAAGCTCTCCAGGACAACATAAAATCTGGGGCTCTGTGCTTTCTTTCGTTCTGAACAAGTGTTAGTGTTTTCTGCACAAAAGCGATTCTGCGAAGCAATGTGAACACTTCTGCTTCCCAGGCACAGAGAAGGTGCTAGCAGGGAATTCTCTGCCTGCCTTTCCCCAGTGCTCTGCAAGCTCTCCAGGACAACATAAAATCTGGGGCTCTGTGCTTTCTTTCGTTCTGAACAAGTGTTACTGTTTTCTGCACAAAAGCGATTCTGCGAGGAAATGTGAACACTTTGCCTTCCCGCCCACAGAGAAGGTGCTAGCAGGGAATTCTCTGCCTGCCTTTCCCCAGTGCTCTGCAAGCTCTCCAGGACAACATAAAATCTGGGGCTCTGTGCTTTCTTTCGTTCTGAACAAGTGTTAGTGTTTTCTGCACAAAAGCGATTCTGCGAAGCAATGTGAACACTTCTCATTCCCGCGCAGAGAGAAGGTGCTAGCAGGGAATTCTCTGCCTGCCTTTCCCCAGTGCTCTGCAAGCTCTCCAGGACAACATAAAATCTGGGGCTCTGTGCTTTCTTTCGTTCTGAACAAGTGTTAGTGTTTTCTGCACAAAAGCGATTCTGCGAGGAAATGTGAACACATTGCCTTCCCGCGCACAGAGAAGGTGCTAGCAGGGAATTCTCTGCCTGCCTTTCCCCAGTGCTCTGCAAGCTCTCCAGGGTAACAGCAAATCTGGGGCTCTGTGCTTTCTTTCGTCCTGAACAAGTGTTAGTATTTTCTGCACAAAAGCGATTCTGCGAAGCAATGTGAACACTTTTGCTTCCCAGGCACAGAGAAGGTGCTAGCAGGGAATTCTCTGCCTGCCTTTCCCCAGTGCTCTGCAAGCTATCCAGGACAACATAAAATCTGGGTCTCTGTGCTTTCTTTCGTTCTGAACAAGTGTTACTGTTTTCTGCACAAAAGCGATTCTGCGAGGAAATGTGAACACTTTGCCTTCCCAGGCACAGAGAAGGTTCTAGCAGGGAATTCTCTGCCTGCTTTCCCCAGTGCTCTGCAAGCTCTCCAGGGTAACAGCAAATCTGGGCCTCTGTGCTTTCTTTTGTCCTGAACAAGCTTTTGTGTTCTGTGCAGCAACGCAAATGCGATTCTGCGAAGCAATGTGAACACTTCTCATTCCCGCGCAGAGAGAAGGTGCTAGCAGGGAATTCTCTGCCTGCCTTTCCCCAGTGCTCTGCAAGCTCTCCAGCACAACAGCAAATCTGGGGCTCTGTGCTTTCTTTCGTTCTGAACAAGTGTTAGTGTTTTCTGCACAAAAGCGATTCTGCGAAGCAATGTGAACACTTCTGCTTCCCAGGCACAGAGAAGGTGCTAGCAGGGAATTCTCTGCCTGCCTTTCCCCAGTGCTCTGCAAGCTCTCCAGGACAACATAAAATCTGGGGCTCTGTGCTTTCTTTCGTTCTGAACAAGTGTTAGTGTTTTCTGCACAAAAGCGATTCTGCGAAGCAATGTGAACACTTCTGCTTCCCAGGCACAGAGAAGGTGCTAGCAGGGAATTCTCTGCCTGCCTTTCCCCAGTGCTCTGCAAGCTCTCCAGGACAACAGCAAATCTGGGGCTCTGTGCTTTCTTTCGTTCTGAACAAGTGTTACTGTTTTCTGCACAAAAGCGATTCTGCGAAGCAATGTGAACACTTCTTCTTCCCAGGCACAGAGAAGGTGCTAGCAGGGAATTCTCTGCCTGCCTTTCCCCAGTGCTCTGCAAGCTCTCCAGGACAACATAAAATCTGGGTCTCTGTGCTTTCTTTCGTTCTGAACAAGTGTTAGTGTTTTCTGCACAAAAGCGATTCTGCGAAGCAATGTGAACACTTCTGCTTCCCAGGCACAGAGAAGGTGCTAGCAGGGAATTCTCTGCCTGCCTTTCCCCAGTGCTCTGCAAGCTCTCCAGGACAACATAAAATCTGGGGCTCTGTGCTTTCTTTCGTTCTGAACAAGTGTTAGTGTTTTCTGCACAAAAGCGATTCTGCGAGGAAATGTGAACACTTTGCCTTCCCGCGCACAGAGAAGGTGCTAGCAGGGAATTCTCTGCCTGCCTTTCCCCAGTGCTCTGCAATCTCTCCAGGACAACAGCAAATCTGGGGCTCTGTGCTTTCTTTCGTTCTGAACAAGTGTTAGTGTTTTCTGCACAAAAGCGATTCTGCGAAGCAATGTCAACACTTCTCATTCCCGCGCAGAGAGAAGGTGCTAGCAGGGAATTCTCTGCCTGCCTTTCCCCAGTGCTCTGCAAGCTCTCCAGGACAACATAAAATCTGGGTCTCTGTGCTTTCTTTCGTTCTGAACAAGTGTTAGTGTTTTCTGCACAAAAGCGATTCTGCGAAGCAATGTGAACACTTCTGCTTCCCAGGCACAGAGAAGGTGCTAGCAGGGAATTCTCTGCCTGCCTTTCCCCAGTGCTCTGCAAGCTCTCCAGCACAACAGCAAATCTGGGGCTCTGTGCTTTCTTTCGTTCTGAACAAGTGTTAGTGTTTTCTGCACAAAAGCGATTCTGCGAAGCAATGTGAACACTTCTTATTCCCAGGCACCGAGAAGGTGCTAGCAGGGAATTCTCTGCCTGCCTTTCCCCAGTGCTCTGCAAGCTCTCCAGGACAACACAAAATCTGGGGCTCTGTGCTTTCTTTCGTTCTGAACAAGTGTTAGTGTTTTCTGCACAAAAGCGATTCTGCGAGGAAATGTGAACACTTTGCCTTCCCGCGCACAGAGAAGGTGCTAGCAGGGAATTCTCTGCCTGCTTTCCCCAGTGCTCTGCAAGCTCTCCAGGGTAACAGCAAATCTGGGGCTCTGTGCTTTCTTTCGTCCTGAACAAGCTTTTGTGTTCTCTGCAGCGACGCAAATGCGATTCTGCGAGGAAATGTGAACACTTCTCATTCCCGCGCAGAGAGAAGGTGCTAGCAGGGAATTCTCTGCCTGCCTTTCCCCAGTGCTCTGCAAGCTCTCCAGGACAACATAAAATCTGGGTCTCTGTGCTTTCTTTCGTTCTGAACAAGTGTTAGTGTTTTCTGAACAAAAGCGATTCTGCGAAGCAATGTGAACACTTCTCATTCCCGCGCAGAGAGAAGGTGCTAGCAGGGAATTCTCTGCCTGCCTTTCCCCAGTGCTCTGCAAGCTCTCCAGGACAACAGCAAATCTGGGGCTCTGTGCTTTCTTTCGTTCTGAACAAGTGTTAGTGTTTTCTGCACAAAAGCGATTCTGCGAGGAAATGTGAACACTTTGCCTTCCCGCCCACAGAGAAGGTGCTAGCAGGGAATTCTCTGCCTGCTTTCCCCAGTGCTCTGCAAGCTCTCCAGGGTAACAGCAAATCTGGGGCTCTGTGCTTTCTTTCGTCCTGAACAAGCTTTTGTGTTCTCTGAAACGACGCAAATGCGATTCTGCGAAAAAATGTGAACACTTTGCCTTCCCGCGCAGAGAGAAGGTGCTAGCAGGGAATTCTCTGCCTGCCTTTCCCCAGTGCTCTGCAAGCTCTCCAGGACAACATAAAATCTGGGTCTCTGTGCTTTCTTTCGTTCTGAACAAGTGTTAGTGTTTTCTGCACAAAAGCGATTCTGCGAAGCAATGTGAACACTTCTCATTCCCGCGCAGAGAGAAGGTGCTAGCAGGGAATTCTCTGCCTGCCTTTCCCCAGTGCTCTGCAAGCTCTCCAGGACAACATAAAATCTGGGGCTCTGTGCTTTCTTTCGTTCTGAACAAGTGTTAGTGTTTTCTGCACAAAAGCGATTCTGCGAAGCAATGTGAACACTTCTGCTTCCCAGGCACAGAGAAGGTGCTAGCAGGGAATTCTCTGCCTGCCTTTCCCCAGTGCTCTGCAAGCTCTCCAGGACAACATAAAATCTGGGGCTCTGTGCTTTCTTTCGTTCTGAACAAGTGTTAGTGTTTTCTGCACAAAAGCGATTCTGCGAGGAAATGTGAACACTTTGCCTTCCCGCGCACAGAGAAGGTGCTAGCAGGGAATTCTCTGCCTGCCTTTCCCCAGTGCTCTGCAAGCTCTCCAGGGTAACATCAAATCTGGGGCTCTGTGCTTTCTTTCGTCCTGAACAAGCTTTTGTGTTCTCTGCAGCGACGCAAATGCGATTCTGCGAAAAAATGTGAACACTTTTCCTTCCCGCGCACAGAGACAGTGCTAGCAGGGAATTCTCTGCCTGCCTTTCCCCAGTGCTCTGCAAGCTCTCCAGGACAACATAAAATCTGGGGCTCTGTGCTTTCTTTCGTTCTGAACAAGTGTTAGTGTTTTCTGCACAAAAGCGATTCTGCGAAGCAATGTGAACACTTCTCATTCCCGCGCAGAGAGAAGGTGCTAGCAGGGAATTCTCTGCCTGCCTTTCCCCAGTGCTCTGCAAGCTCTCCAGCACAACAGCAAATCTGGGGCTCTGTGCTTTCTTTCGTTCTGAACAAGTGTTAGTGTTTTCTGCACAAAAGCGATTCTGCGAAGCAATGTGAACACTTCTGCTTCCCAGGCACAGAGAAGGTGCTAGCAGGGAATTCTCTGCCTGCCTTTCCCCAGTGCTCTGCAAGCTCTCCAGGACAACATAAAATCTGGGGCTCTGTGCTTTCTTTCGTTCTGAACAAGTGTTAGTGTTTTCTGCACAAAAGCAATTCTGCGAAGCAATGTGAACACTTCTGCTTCCCAGGCACAGAGAAGGTGCTAGCAGGGAATTCTCTGCCTGCCTTTCCCCAGTGCTCTGCAAGCTCTCCAGGACAACATAAAATCTGGGTCTCTGTGCTTTCTTTCGTTCTGAACAAGTGTTAGTGTTTTCTGCACAAAAGCGATTCTGCGAAGCAATGTGAACACTTCTGCTTCCCAGGCACAGAGAAGGTGCTAGCAGGGAATTCTCTGCCTGCCTTTCCCCAGTGCTCTGCAAGCTCTCCAGGACAACAGCAAATCTGGGTCTCTGTGCTTTCTTTCGTTCTGAACAAGTGTTAGTGTTTTCTGCACAAAAGCGATTCTGCGAAGCAATGTGAACACTTCTGCTTCCCAGGCACAGAGAAGGTGCTAGCAGGGAATTCTCTGCCTGCCTTTCCCCAGTGCTCTGCAAGCTCTCCAGGACAACATAAAATCTGGGTCTCTGTGCTTTCTTTCGTTCTGAACAAGTGTTAGTGTTTTCTGCACAAAAGCGATTCTGCGAAGCAATGTGAACACTTCTGCTTCCCAGGCACAGAGAAGGTGCTAGCAGGGAATTCTCTGCCTGCCTTTCCCCAGTGCTCTGCAAGCTCTCCAGGACAACATAAAATCTGGGGCTCTGTGCTTTCTTTCGTTCTGAACAAGTGTTAGTGTTTTCTGCACAAAAGCGATTCTGCGAGGAAATGTGAACACTTTGCCTTCCCGCGCACAGAGAAGGTGCTAGCAGGGAATTCTCTGCCTGCCTTTCCCCAGTGCTCTGCAAGCTCTCCAGGACAACATAAAATCTGGGGCTCTGTGCTTTCTTTCGTTCTGAACAAGTGTTAGTGTTTTCTGCACAAAAGCGATTCTGCGAAGCAATGTCAACACTTCTCATTCCCGCGCAGAGAGAAGGTGCTAGCAGGGAATTCTCTCCTTGCCATTCCCCAGTGCTCTGCAATCTCTCCAGGACAACAGCAAATCTGGGGCTCTGTGCTTTCTTTCGTTCTGAACAAGTGTTAGTGTTTTCTGCACAAAAGCGATTCTGCGAAGCAATGTGAACACTTCTCATTCCCGCGCAGAGAGAAGGTGCTAGCAGGGAATTCTCTGCCTGCCTTTCCCCAGTGCTCTGCAAGCTCTCCAGGACAACATAAAATCTGGGTCTCTGTGCTTTCTTTCGTTCTGAACAAGTGTTAGTGTTTTCTGCACAAAAGCGATTCTGCGAAGCAATGTGAACACTTCTGCTTCCCAGGCACAGAGAAGGTGCTAGCAGGGAATTCTCTGCCTGCCTTTCCCCAGTGCTCTGCAAGCTCTCCAGCACAACAGCAAATCTGGGGCTCTGTGCTTTCTTTCGTTCTGAACAAGTGTTAGTGTTTTCTGCACAAAAGCGATTCTGCGAAGCAATGTGAACACTTCTTATTCCCAGGCACCGAGAAGGTGCTAGCAGGGAATTCTCTGCCTGCCTTTCCCCAGTGCTCTGCAAGCTCTCCAGGACAACACAAAATCTGGGGCTCTGTGCTTTCTTTCGTTCTGAACAAGTGTTAGTGTTTTCTGCACAAAAGCGATTCTGCGAGGAAATGTGAACACTTTGCCTTCCCGCGCACAGAGAAGGTGCTAGCAGGGAATTCTCTGCCTGCTTTCCCCAGTGCTCTGCAAGCTCTCCAGGGTAACAGCAAATCTGGGGCTCTGTGCTTTCTTTCGTCCTGAACAAGCTTTTGTGTTCTCTGCAGCGACGCAAATGCGATTCTGCGAGGAAATGTGAACACTTCTCATTCCCGCGCAGAGAGAAGGTGCTAGCAGGGAATTCTCTGCCTGCCTTTCCCCAGTGCTCTGCAAGCTCTCCAGGACAACATAAAATCTGGGTCTCTGTGCTTTCTTTCGTTCTGAACAAGTGTTAGTGTTTTCTGAACAAAAGCGATTCTGCGAAGCAATGTGAACACTTCTCATTCCCGCGCAGAGAGAAGGTGCTAGCAGGGAATTCTCTGCCTGCCTTTCCCCAGTGCTCTGCAAGCTCTCCAGGACAACAGCAAATCTGGGGCTCTGTGCTTTCTTTCGTTCTGAACAAGTGTTAGTGTTTTCTGCACAAAAGCGATTCTGCGAGGAAATGTGAACACTTTGCCTTCCCGCCCACAGAGAAGGTGCTAGCAGGGAATTCTCTGCCTGCTTTCCCCAGTGCTCTGCAAGCTCTCCAGGGTAACAGCAAATCTGGGGCTCTGTGCTTTCTTTCGTCCTGAACAAGCTTTTGTGTTCTCTGCAGCGACGCAAATGCGATTCTGCGAAAAAATGTGAACACTTTTCCTTCCCGCGCACAGAGACAGTGCTAGCAGGGAATTCTCTGCCTGCCTTTCCCCAGTGCTCTGCAAGCTCTCCAGGACAACATAAAATCTGGGGCTCTGTGCTTTCTTTCGTTCTGAACAAGTGTTAGTGTTTTCTGCACAAAAGCGATTCTGCGAAGCAATGTGAACACTTCTCATTCCCGCGCAGAGAGAAGGTGCTAGCAGGGAATTCTCTGCCTGCCTTTCCCCAGTGCTCTGCAAGCTCTCCAGCACAACAGCAAATCTGGGGCTCTGTGCTTTCTTTCGTTCTGAACAAGTGTTAGTGTTTTCTGCACAAAAGCGATTCTGCGAAGCAATGTGAACACTTCTGCTTCCCAGGCACAGAGAAGGTGCTAGCAGGGAATTCTCTGCCTGCCTTTCCCCAGTGCTCTGCAAGCTCTCCAGGACAACATAAAATCTGGGGCTCTGTGCTTTCTTTCGTTCTGAACAAGTGTTAGTGTTTTCTGCACAAAAGCGATTCTGCGAAGCAATGTGAACACTTCTGCTTCCCAGGCACAGAGAAGGTGCTAGCAGGGAATTCTCTGCCTGCCTTTCCCCAGTGCTCTGCAAGCTCTCCAGGACAACAGCAAATCTGGGGCTCTGTGCTTTCTTTCGTTCTGAACAAGTGTTACTGTTTTCTGCACAAAAGCGATTCTGCGAAGCAATGTGAACACTTCTTCTTCCCAGGCACAGAGAAGGTGCTAGCAGGGAATTCTCTGCCTGCCTTTCCCCAGTGCTCTGCAAGCTCTCCAGGACAACATAAAATCTGGGTCTCTGTGCTTTCTTTCGTTCTGAACAAGTGTTAGTGTTTTCTGCACAAAAGCGATTCTGCGAAGCAATGTGAACACTTCTGCTTCCCAGGCACAGAGAAGGTGCTAGCAGGGAATTCTCTGCCTGCCTTTCCCCAGTGCTCTGCAAGCTCTCCAGGACAACAGCAAATCTGGGTCTCTGTGCTTTCTTTCGTTCTGAACAAGTGTTAGTGTTTTCTGCACAAAAGCGATTCTGCGAAGCAATGTGAACACTTCTGCTTCCCAGGCACAGAGAAGGTGCTAGCAGGGAATTCTCTGCCTGCCTTTCCCCAGTGCTCTGCAAGCTCTCCAGGACAACATAAAATCTGGGTCTCTGTGCTTTCTTTCGTTCTGAACAAGTGTTAGTGTTTTCTGCACAAAAGCGATTCTGCGAGGAAATGTGAACACTTTGCCTTCCCGCGCACAGAGAAGGTGCTAGCAGGGAATTCTCTGCCTGCCTTTCCCCAGTGCTCTGCAAGCTCTCCAGGACAACAGCAAATCTGGGGCTCTGTGCTTTCTTTCGTTCTGAACAAGTGTTAGTGTTTTCTGCACAAAAGCGATTCTGCGAAGCAATGTCAACACTTCTCATTCCCGCGCAGAGAGAAGGTGCTAGCAGGGAATTCTCTCCTTGCCATTCCCCAGTGCTCTGCAATCTCTCCAGGACAACAGCAAATCTGGGGCTCTGTGCTTTCTTTCGTTCTGAACAAGTGTTAGTGTTTTCTGCACAAAAGCGATTCTGCGAAGCAATGTGAACACTTCTCATTCCCGCGCAGAGAGAAGGTGCTAGCAGGGAATTCTCTGCCTGCCTTTCCCCAGTGCTCTGCAAGCTCTCCAGGACAACATAAAATCTGGGTCTCTGTGCTTTCTTTCGTTCTGAACAAGTGTTAGTGTTTTCTGCACAAAAGCGATTCTGCGAAGCAATGTGAACACTTCTGCTTCCCAGGCACAGAGAAGGTGCTAGCAGGGAATTCTCTGCCTGCCTTTCCCCAGTGCTCTGCAAGCTCTCCAGCACAACAGCAAATCTGGGGCTCTGTGCTTTCTTTCGTTCTGAACAAGTGTTAGTGTTTTCTGCACAAAAGCGATTCTGCGAAGCAATGTGAACACTTCTTATTCCCAGGCACCGAGAAGGTGCTAGCAGGGAATTCTCTGCCTGCCTTTCCCCAGTGCTCTGCAAGCTCTCCAGGACAACACAAAATCTGGGGCTCTGTGCTTTCTTTCGTTCTGAACAAGTGTTAGTGTTTTCTGCACAAAAGCGATTCTGCGAGGAAATGTGAACACTTTGCCTTCCCGCGCACAGAGAAGGTGCTAGCAGGGAATTCTCTGCCTGCTTTCCCCAGTGCTCTGCAAGCTCTCCAGGGTAACAGCAAATCTGGGGCTCTGTGCTTTCTTTCGTCCTGAACAAGCTTTTGTGTTCTCTGCAGCGACGCAAATGCGATTCTGCGAGGAAATGTGAACACTTCTCATTCCCGCGCAGAGAGAAGGTGCTAGCAGGGAATTCTCTGCCTGCCTTTCCCCAGTGCTCTGCAAGCTCTCCAGGACAACATAAAATCTGGGTCTCTGTGCTTTCTTTCGTTCTGAACAAGTGTTAGTGTTTTCTGAACAAAAGCGATTCTGCGAAGCAATGTGAACACTTCTCATTCCCGCGCAGAGAGAAGGTGCTAGCAGGGAATTCTCTGCCTGCCTTTCCCCAGTGCTCTGCAAGCTCTCCAGGACAACAGCAAATCTGGGGCTCTGTGCTTTCTTTCGTTCTGAACAAGTGTTAGTGTTTTCTGCACAAAAGCGATTCTGCGAGGAAATGTGAACACTTTGCCTTCCCGCCCACAGAGAAGGTGCTAGCAGGGAATTCTCTGCCTGCTTTCCCCAGTGCTCTGCAAGCTCTCCAGGGTAACAGCAAATCTGGGGCTCTGTGCTTTCTTTCGTCCTGAACAAGCTTTTGTGTTCTCTGAAGCGACGCAAATGCGATTCTGCGAAAAAATGTGAACACTTTGCCTTCCCGCGCAGAGAGAAGGTGCTAGCAGTGAATTCTCTGCCTGCCTTTCCCCAGTGCTCTGCAAGCTCTCCAGGACAACATAAAATCTGGGTCTCTGTGCTTTCTTTCGTTCTGAACAAGTGTTAGTGTTTTCTGCACAAAAGCGATTCTGCGAAGCAATGTGAACACTTCTCATTCCCGCGCAGAGAGAAGGTGCTAGCAGGGAATTCTCTGCCTGCCTTTCCCCAGTGCTCTGCAAGCTCTCCAGGACAACATAAAATCTGGGGCTCTGTGCTTTCTTTCGTTCTGAACAAGTGTTAGTGTTTTCTGCACAAAAGCGATTCTGCGAAGCAATGTGAACACTTCTGCTTCCCAGGCACAGAGAAGGTGCTAGCAGGGAATTCTCTGCCTGCCTTTCCCCAGTGCTCTGCAAGCTCTCCAGGACAACATAAAATCTGGGGCTCTGTGCTTTCTTTCGTTCTGAACAAGTGTTAGTGTTTTCTGCACAAAAGCGATTCTGCGAGGAAATGTGAACACTTTGCCTTCCCGCGCACAGAGAAGGTGCTAGCAGGGAATTCTCTGCCTGCCTTTCCCCAGTGCTCTGCAAGCTCTCCAGGGTAACATCAAATCTGGGGCTCTGTGCTTTCTTTCGTCCTGAACAAGCTTTTGTGTTCTCTGCAGCGACGCAAATGCGATTCTGCGAAAAAATGTGAACACTTTTCCTTCCCGCGCACAGAGACAGTGCTAGCAGGGAATTCTCTGCCTGCCTTTCCCCAGTGCTCTGCAAGCTCTCCAGGACAACATAAAATCTGGGGCTCTGTGCTTTCTTTCGTTCTGAACAAGTGTTAGTGTTTTCTGCACAAAAGCGATTCTGCGAAGCAATGTGAACACTTCTCATTCCCGCGCAGAGAGAAGGTGCTAGCAGGGAATTCTCTGCCTGCCTTTCCCCAGTGCTCTGCAAGCTCTCCAGCACAACAGCAAATCTGGGGCTCTGTGCTTTCTTTCGTTCTGAACAAGTGTTAGTGTTTTCTGCACAAAAGCGATTCTGCGAAGCAATGTGAACACTTCTGCTTCCCAGGCACAGAGAAGGTGCTAGCAGGGAATTCTCTGCCTGCCTTTCCCCAGTGCTCTGCAAGCTCTCCAGGACAACATAAAATCTGGGGCTCTGTGCTTTCTTTCGTTCTGAACAAGTGTTAGTGTTTTCTGCACAAAAGCAATTCTGCGAAGCAATGTGAACACTTCTGCTTCCCAGGCACAGAGAAGGTGCTAGCAGGGAATTCTCTGCCTGCCTTTCCCCAGTGCTCTGCAAGCTCTCCAGGACAACAGCAAATCTGGGGCTCTGTGCTTTCTTTCGTTCTGAACAAGTGTTACTGTTTTCTGCACAAAAGCGATTCTGCGAAGCAATGTGAACACTTCTTCTTCCCAGGCACAGAGAAGGTGCTAGCAGGGAATTCTCTGCCTGCCTTTCCCCAGTGCTCTGCAAGCTCTCCAGGACAACATAAAATCTGGGTCTCTGTGCTTTCTTTCGTTCTGAACAAGTGTTAGTGTTTTCTGCACAAAAGCGATTCTGCGAAGCAATGTGAACACTTCTGCTTCCCAGGCACAGAGAAGGTGCTAGCAGGGAATTCTCTGCCTGCCTTTCCCCAGTGCTCTGCAAGCTCTCCAGGACAACAGCAAATCTGGGGCTCTGTGCTTTCTTTCGTTCTGAACAAGTGTTAGTGTTTTCTGCACAAAAGCGATTCTGCGAAGCAATGTGAACACTTCTCATTCCCGCGCAGAGAGAAGGTGCTAGCAGGGAATTCTCTGCCTGCCTTTCCCCAGTGCTCTGCAAGCTCTCCAGGACAACATAAAATCTGGGGCTCTGTGCTTTCTTTCGTTCTGAACAAGTGTTAGTGTTTTCTGCACAAAAGCGATTCTGCGAGGAAATGTGAACACTTTGCCTTCCCGCGCACAGAGAAGGTGCTAGCAGGGAATTCTCTGCCTGCCTTTCCCCAGTGCTCTGCAAGCTCTCCAGGACAACAGCAAATCTGGGGCTCTGTGCTTTCTTTCGTTCTGAACAAGTGTTAGTGTTTTCTGCACAAAAGCGATTCTGCGAAGCAATGTCAACACTTCTCATTCCCGCGCAGAGAGAAGGTGCTAGCAGGGAATTCTCTCCTTGCCATTCCCCAGTGCTCTGCAATCTCTCCAGGACAACAGCAAATCTGGGGCTCTGTGCTTTCTTTCGTTCTGAACAAGTGTTAGTGTTTTCTGCACAAAAGCGATTCTGCGAAGCAATGTGAACACTTCTCATTCCCGCGCAGAGAGAAGGTGCTAGCAGGGAATTCTCTGCCTGCCTTTCCCCAGTGCTCTGCAAGCTCTCCAGGACAACATAAAATCTGGGTCTCTGTGCTTTCTTTCGTTCTGAACAAGTGTTAGTGTTTTCTGCACAAAAGCGATTCTGCGAAGCAATGTGAACACTTCTGCTTCCCAGGCACAGAGAAGGTGCTAGCAGGGAATTCTCTGCCTGCCTTTCCCCAGTGCTCTGCAAGCTCTCCAGGACAACATAAAATCTGGGGCTCTGTGCTTTCTTTCGTTCTGAACAAGTGTTAGTGTTTTCTGCACAAAAGCGATTCTGCGAGGAAATGTGAACACTTTGCCTTCCCGCGCACAGAGAAGGTGCTAGCAGGGAATTCTCTGCCTGCCTTTCCCCAGTGCTCTGCAAGCTCTCCAGGACAACAGCAAATCTGGGGCTCTGTGCTTTCTTTCGTCCTGAACAAGCTTTTGTGTTCTCTGCAGCGACGCAAATGCGATTCTGCGAAAAAATGTGAACACTTTTCCTTCCCGCGCACAGACACAGTGCTAGCAGGGAATTCTCTGCCTGCCTTTCCCCAGTGCTCTGCAAGCTCTCCAGGACAACATAAAATCTGGGGCTCTGTGCTTTCTTTCGTTCTGAACAAGTGTTAGTGTTTTCTGCACAAAAGCGATTCTGCGAAGCAATGTGAACACTTCTCATTCCCGCGCAGAGAGAAGGTGCTAGCAGGGAATTCTCTGCCTGCCTTTCCCCAGTGCTCTGCAAGCTCTCCAGCACAACAGCAAATCTGGGGCTCTGTGCTTTCTTTCGTTCTGAACAAGTGTTAGTGTTTTCTGCACAAAAGCGATTCTGCGAAGCAATGTGAACACTTCTGCTTCCCAGGCACAGAGAAGGTGCTAGCAGGGAATTCTCTGCCTGCCTTTCCCCAGTGCTCTGCAAGCTCTCCAGGACAACATAAAATCTGGGGCTCTGTGCTTTCTTTCGTTCTGAACAAGTGTTAGTGTTTTCTGCACAAAAGCGATTCTGCGAAGCAATGTGAACACTTCTGCTTCCCAGGCACAGAGAAGGTGCTAGCAGGGAATTCTCTGCCTGCCTTTCCCCAGTGCTCTGCAAGCTCTCCAGGACAACAGCAAATCTGGGGCTCTGTGCTTTCTTTCGTTCTGAACAAGTGTTACTGTTTTCTGCACAAAAGCGATTCTGCGAAGCAATGTGAACACTTCTTCTTCCCAGGCACAGAGAAGGTGCTAGCAGGGAATTCTCTGCCTGCCTTTCCCCAGTGCTCTGCAAGCTCTCCAGGACAACATAAAATCTGGGTCTCTGTGCTTTCTTTCGTTCTGAACAAGTGTTAGTGTTTTCTGCACAAAAGCGATTCTGCGAAGCAATGTGAACACTTCTGCTTCCCAGGCACAGAGAAGGTGCTAGCAGGGAATTCTCTGCCTGCCTTTCCCCAGTGCTCTGCAAGCTCTCCAGGACAACAGCAAATCTGGGGCTCTGTGCTTTCTTTCGTTCTGAACAAGTGTTAGTGTTTTCTGCACAAAAGCGATTCTGCGAAGCAATGTGAACACTTCTCATTCCCGCGCAGAGAGAAGGTGCTAGCAGGGAATTCTCTGCCTGCCTTTCCCCAGTGCTCTGCAAGCTCTCCAGGACAACATAAAATCTGGGGCTCTGTGCTTTCTTTCGTTCTGAACAAGTGTTAGTGTTTTCTGCACAAAAGCGATTCTGCGAGGAAATGTGAACACTTTGCCTTCCCGCGCACAGAGAAGGTGCTAGCAGGGAATTCTCTGCCTGCCTTTCCCCAGTGCTCTGCAAGCTCTCCAGGACAACAGCAAATCTGGGGCTCTGTGCTTTCTTTCGTTCTGAACAAGTGTTAGTGTTTTCTGCACAAAAGCGATTCTGCGAAGCAATGTCAACACTTCTCATTCCCGCGCAGAGAGAAGGTGCTAGCAGGGAATTCTCTCCTTGCCATTCCCCAGTGCTCTGCAATCTCTCCAGGACAACAGCAAATCTGGGGCTCTGTGCTTTCTTTCGTTC
This sequence comes from Strix uralensis, assembly GCF_047716275.1. Lineage (NCBI taxonomy): Eukaryota > Metazoa > Chordata > Aves > Strigiformes > Strigidae > Strix > Strix uralensis. The sequence goes on from NW_027436881.1 coordinate 92,906, forward strand.
TGAACAAGTGTTAGTGTTTTCTGCACAAAAGCGATTCTGCGAAGCAATGTGAACACTTCTCATTCCCGCGCAGAGAGAAGGTGCTAGCAGGGAATTCTCTGCCTGCCTTTCCCCAGTGCTCTGCAAGCTCTCCAGGACAACAGCAAATCTGGGTCTCTGTGCTTTCTTTCGTTCTGAACAAGTGTTAGTGTTTTCTGCACAAAAGCGATTCTGCGAAGCAATGTGAACACTTCTGCTTCCCAGGCACAGAGAAGGTGCTAGCAGGGAATTCTCTGCCTGCCTTTCCCCAGTGCTCTGCAAGCTCTCCAGGACAACATAAAATCTGGGGCTCTGTGCTTTCTTTCGTTCTGAACAAGTGTTAGTGTTTTCTGCACAAAAGCGATTCTGCGAGGAAATGTGAACACTTTGCCTTCCCGCGCACAGAGAAGGTGCTAGCAGGGAATTCTCTGCCTGCCTTTCCCCAGTGCTCTGCAAGCTCTCCAGGGTAACAGCAAATCTGGGGCTCTGTGCTTTCTTTCATCCTGAACAAGTGTTAGTGTTTTCTGCACAAAAGCGATTCTGCGAAGCAATGTGAACACTTCTGCTTCCCAGGCACAGAGAAGGTGCTAGCAGGGAATTCTCTGCCTGCCTTTCCCCAGTGCTCTGCAAGCTATCCAGGACAACATAAAATCTGGGGCTCTGTGCTTTCTTTCGTTCTGAACAAGTGTTAGTGTTTTCTGCACAAAAGCGATTCTGCGAAGCAATGTGAACACTTCTGCTTCCCAGGCACAGAGAAGGTGCTAGCAGGGAATTCTCTGCCTGCCTTTCCCCAGTGCTCTGCAAGCTCTCCAGGACAACAGCAAATCTGGGGCTCTATGCTTTCTTTCGTCCTGAACAAGCGTTTGTATTCTCTGCAGCGACGCAAATACGATTCTGCGAAAAAATGTGACCACTTCTCCTTCCCGCACAAAGAGACGGTGCTAGCAGGGAATTCTCTGCCTGCCTTTCCCAAGTGCTCTGCAAGCTCTCCAGCACAACAGCAAATCTGGGGCTCTGTGCTTTCTTTCGTTCTGAACAAGTGTTAGTGTTTTCTGCACAAAAGCGATTCTGCGAAGCAATGTCAACACTTCTCATTCCCGCGCAGAGACAAGGTGCTAGCAGGGAATTCTCTCCTTGCCATTCCCCAGTGCTCTGCAAGCTCTCCAGGACAACATAAAATGTGGGGCTCTGTGCTTTCTTTCGTTCTGAACAAGTGTTAGTGTTTTCTGCACAAAAGCGATTCTGCGAAGCAATGTGAACACTTCTCATTCCCGCGCAGAGAGAAGGTGCTAGCAGGGAATTCTCTGCCTGCCTTTCCCCAGTGCTCTGCAAGCTCTCCAGGACAACAGCAAATCTGGGGCTCTGTGCTTTCTTTCGTTCTGAACAAGTGTTAGTGTTTTCTGCACAAAAGCGATTCTGCGAAGCAATGTGAACACTTCTGCTTCCCAGGCACAGAGAAGGTGCTAGCAGGGAATTCTCTGCCTGCCTTTCCCCAGTGCTCTGCAAGCTCTCCAGGACAACATAAAATCTGGGGCTCTGTGCTTTCTTTCGTTCTGAACAAGTGTTACTGTTTTCTGCACAAAAGCGATTCTGCGAGGAAATGTGAACACTTTGCCTTCCCGCCCACAGAGAAGGTGCTAGCAGGGAATTCTCTGCCTGCCTTTCCCCAGTGCTCTGCAAGCTCTCCAGGACAACATAAAATCTGGGGCTCTGTGCTTTCTTTCGTTCTGAACAAGTGTTAGTGTTTTCTGCACAAAAGCGATTCTGCGAAGCAATGTGAACACTTTGCCTTCCCGCCCACAGAGAAGGTGCTAGCAGGGAATTCTCTGCCTGCCTTTCCCCAGTGCTCTGCAAGCTCTCCAGGACAACATAAAATCTGGGGCTCTGTGCTTTCTTTCGTTCTGAACAAGTGTTACTGTTTTCTGCACAAAAGCGATTCTGCGAGGAAATGTGAACACTTTGCCTTCCCGCCCACAGAGAAGGTGCTAGCAGGGAATTCTCTGCCTGCCTTTCCCCAGTGCTCTGCAAGCTCTCCAGGACAACATAAAATCTGGGGCTCTGTGCTTTCTTTCGTTCTGAACAAGTGTTAGTGTTTTCTGCACAAAAGCGATTCTGCGAAGCAATGTGAACACTTCTCATTCCCGCGCAGAGAGAAGGTGCTAGCAGGGAATTCTCTGCCTGCCTTTCCCCAGTGCTCTGCAAGCTCTCCAGGACAACATAAAATCTGGGGCTCTGTGCTTTCTTTCGTTCTGAACAAGTGTTAGTGTTTTCTGCACAAAAGCGATTCTGCGAGGAAATGTGAACACATTGCCTTCCCGCGCACAGAGAAGGTGCTAGCAGGGAATTCTCTGCCTGCCTTTCCCCAGTGCTCTGCAAGCTATCCAGGACAACATAAAATCTGGGTCTCTGTGCTTTCTTTCGTTCTGAACAAGTGTTAGTGTTTTCTGCACAAAAGCGATTCTGCGAGGAAATGTGAACACTTTGCCTTCCCGCGCACAGAGAAGGTTCTAGCAGGGAATTCTCTGCCTGCTTTCCCCAGTGCTCTGCAAGCTCTCCAGGGTAACAGCAAATCTGGGCCTCTGTGCTTTCTTTTGTCCTGAACAAGCTTTTGTGTTCTGTGCAGCAACGCAAATGCGATTCTGCGAAGCAATGTGAACACTTCTCATTCCCGCGCAGAGAGAAGGTGCTAGCAGGGAATTCTCTGCCTGCCTTTCCCCAGTGCTCTGCAAGCTCTCCAGGACAACATAAAATCTGGGGCTCTGTGCTTTCTTTCGTTCTGAACAAGTGTTAGTGTTTTCTGCACAAAAGCGATTCTGCGAAGCAATGTGAACACTTCTGCTTCCCAGGCACAGAGAAGGTGCTAGCAGGGAATTCTCTGCCTGCCTTTCCCCAGTGCTCTGCAAGCTCTCCAGGACAACAGCAAATCTGGGGCTCTATGCTTTCTTTCGTCCTGAACAAGCGTTTGTATTCTCTGCAGCGACGCAAATACGATTCTGCGAAAAAATGTGACCACTTCTCCTTCCCGCACAAAGAGACGGTGCTAGCAGGGAATTCTCTGCCTGCCTTTCCCAAGTGCTCTGCAAGCTCTCCAGGACAACAGCAAATCTGGGGCTCTGTGCTTTCTTTCGTTCTGAACAAGTGTTAGTGTTTTCTGCACAAAAGCGATTCTGCGAAGCAATGTGAACACTTCTGCTTCCCAGGCACAGAGAAGGTGCTAGCAGGGAATTCTCTCCTTGCCATTCCCCAGTGCTCTGCAAGCTCTCCAGGACAACATAAAATGTGGGGCTCTGTGCTTTCTTTCGTTCTGAACAAGTGTTAGTGTTTTCTGCACAAAAGCGATTCTGCGAAGCAATGTGAACACTTCTCATTCCCGCGCAGAGAGAAGGTGCTAGCAGGGAATTCTCTGCCTGCCTTTCCCCAGTGCTCTGCATGCTCTCCAGGACAACATAAAATCTGGGGCTCTGTGCTTTCTTTCGTTCTGAACAAGTGTTAGTGTTTTCTGCACAAAAGCGATTCTGCGAAGCAATGTGAACACTTCTGCTTCCCAGGCACAGAGAAGGTGCTAGCAGGGAATTCTCTGCCTGCCTTTCCCCAGTGCTCTGCAAGCTCTCCAGGACAACAGCAAATCTGGGGCTCTGTGCTTTCTTTCGTTCTGAACAAGTGTTAGTGTTTTCTGCACAAAAGCGATTCTGCGAAGCAATGTGAACACTTCTGCTTCCCAGGCACCGAGAAGGTGCTAGCAGGGAATTCTCTGCCTGCCTTTCCCCAGTGCTCTGCAAGCTCTCCAGGACAACATAAAATCTGGGGCTCTGTGCTTTCTTTCGTTCTGAACAAGTGTTAGTGTTTTCTGCACAAAAGCGATTCTGCGAAGCAATGTGAACACTTCTGCTTCCCAGGCACAGAGAAGGTGCTAGCAGGGAATTCTCTGCCTGCCTTTCCCCAGTGCTCTGCAAGCTCTCCAGGACAACATAAAATCTGGGGCTCTGTGCTTTCTTTCGTTCTGAACAAGTGTTACTGTTTTCTGCACAAAAGCGATTCTGCGAGGAAATGTGAACACTTTGCCTTCCCGCCCACAGAGAAGGTGCTAGCAGGGAATTCTCTGCCTGCCTTTCCCCAGTGCTCTGCAAGCTCTCCAGGACAACATAAAATCTGGGGCTCTGTGCTTTCTTTCGTTCTGAACAAGTGTTAGTGTTTTCTGCACAAAAGCGATTCTGCGAAGCAATGTGAACACTTCTGCTTCCCAGGCACAGAGAAGGTGCTAGCAGGGAATTCTCTGCCTGCCTTTCCCCAGTGCTCTGCAAGCTCTCCAGCACAACATAAAATCTGGGGCTCTGTGCTTTCTTTCGTTCTGAACAAGTGTTAGTGTTTTCTGCACAAAAGCGATTCTGCGAAGCAATGTGAACACTTCTGCTTCCCAGGCACAGAGAAGGTGCTAGCAGGGAATTCTCTGCCTGCCTTTCCCCAGTGCTCTGCAAGCTCTCCAGGACAACAGCAAATCTGGGGCTCTGTGCTTTCTTTCGTTCTGAACAAGTGTTAGTGTTTTCTGCACAAAAGCGATTCTGCGAAGCAATGTGAACACTTCTCATTCCCGCGCAGAGAGAAGGTGCTAGCAGGGAATTCTCTGCCTGCCTTTCCCCAGTGCTCTGCAAGCTCTCCAGGACAACATAAAATCTGGGGCTCTGTGCTTTCTTTCGTTCTGAACAAGTGTTAGTGTTTTCTGCACAAAAGCGATTCTGCGAAGCAATGTGAACACTTCTGCTTCCCAGGCACAGAGAAGGTGCTAGCAGGGAATTCTCTGCCTGCCTTTCCCCAGTGCTCTGCAAGCTCTCCAGCACAACAGCTAATCTGGGGCTCTGTGCTTTCTTTCGTTCTGAACAAGTGTTAGTGTTTTCTGCACAAAAGCGATTCTGCGAAGCAATGTGAACACTTCTCATTCCCGCGCACAGAGAAGGTGCTAGCAGGGAATTCTCTGCCTGCCTTTCCCCAGTGCTCTGCAAGCTCTCCAGGACAACAGCAAATCTGGGGCTCTGTGCTTTCTTTCGTTCTGAACAAGTGTTAGTGTTTTCTGCACAAAAGCGATTCTGCGAAGCAATGTGAACACTTCTGCTTCCCAGGCACAGAGAAGGTGCTAGCAGGGAATTCTCTGCCTGCCTTTCCCCAGTGCTCTGCAAGCTCTCCAGGACAACAGCAAATCTGGGGCTCTGTGCTTTCTTTCGTTCTGAACAAGTGTTAGTGTTTTCTGCACAAAAGCGATTCTGCGAAGCAATGTGAACATTTCTGCTTCCCAGGCACAGAGAAGGTGCTAGCAGGGAATTCTCTGCCTGCCTTTCCCCAGTGCTCTGCAAGCTCTCCAGGACAACATAAAATCTGGGGCTCTGTGCTTTCTTTCGTTCTGAACAAGTGTTAGTGTTTTCTGCACAAAAGCGATTCTGCGAGGAAATGTGAACACTTTGCCTTCCCGCGCACAGAGAAGGTGCTAGCAGGGAATTCTCTGCCTGCCTTTCCCCAGTGCTCTGCAAGCTCTCCAGGACAACATAAAATCTGGGGCTCTGTGCTTTCTTTCGTTCTGAACAAGTGTTAGTGTTTTCTGCACAAAAGCGATTCTGCGAAGCAATGTGAACACTTCTCATTCCCGCGCAGAGAGAAGGTGCTAGCAGGGAATTCTCTGCCTGCCTTTCCCCAGTGCTCTGCAAGCTCTCCAGGACAACAGCAAATCTGGGGCTCTGTGCTTTCTTTCGTTCTGAACAAGTGTTAGTGTTTTCTGCACAAAAGCGATTCTGCGAAGCAATGTGAACACTTCTGCTTCCCAGGCACCGAGAAGGTGCTAGCAGGGAATTCTCTGCCTGCCTTTCCCCAGTGCTCTGCAAGCTCTCCAGGACAACATAAAATCTGGGGCTCTGTGCTTTCTTTCGTTCTGAACAAGTGTTAGTGTTTTCTGCACAAAAGCGATTCTGCGAAGCAATGTGAACACTTCTGCTTCCCAGGCACAGAGAAGGTGCTAGCAGGGAATTCTCTGCCTGCCTTTCCCCAGTGCTCTGCAAGCTCTCCAGGACAACATAAAATCTGGGGCTCTGTGCTTTCTTTCGTTCTGAACAAGTGTTACTGTTTTCTGCACAAAAGCGATTCTGCGAGGAAATGTGAACACTTTGCCTTCCCGCCCACAGAGAAGGTGCTAGCAGGGAATTCTCTGCCTGCCTTTCCCCAGTGCTCTGCAAGCTCTCCAGGACAACATAAAATCTGGGGCTCTGTGCTTTCTTTCGTTCTGAACAAGTGTTAGTGTTTTCTGCACAAAAGCGATTCTGCGAAGCAATGTGAACACTTCTGCTTCCCAGGCACAGAGAAGGTGCTAGCAGGGAATTCTCTGCCTGCCTTTCCCCAGTGCTCTGCAAGCTCTCCAGCACAACATAAAATCTGGGGCTCTGTGCTTTCTTTCGTTCTGAACAAGTGTTAGTGTTTTCTGCACAAAAGCGATTCTGCGAAGCAATGTGAACACTTCTGCTTCCCAGGCACAGAGAAGGTGCTAGCAGGGAATTCTCTGCCTGCCTTTCCCCAGTGCTCTGCAAGCTCTCCAGGACAACAGCAAATCTGGGGCTCTGTGCTTTCTTTCGTTCTGAACAAGTGTTAGTGTTTTCTGCACAAAAGCGATTCTGCGAAGCAATGTGAACACTTCTCATTCCCGCGCAGAGAGAAGGTGCTAGCAGGGAATTCTCTGCCTGCCTTTCCCCAGTGCTCTGCAAGCTCTCCAGGACAACATAAAATCTGGGGCTCTGTGCTTTCTTTCGTTCTGAACAAGTGTTAGTGTTTTCTGCACAAAAGCGATTCTGCGAAGCAATGTGAACACTTCTGCTTCCCAGGCACAGAGAAGGTGCTAGCAGGGAATTCTCTGCCTGCCTTTCCCCAGTGCTCTGCAAGCTCTCCAGCACAACAGCTAATCTGGGGCTCTGTGCTTTCTTTCGTTCTGAACAAGTGTTAGTGTTTTCTGCACAAAAGCGATTCTGCGAAGCAATGTGAACACTTCTCATTCCCGCGCACAGAGAAGGTGCTAGCAGGGAATTCTCTGCCTGCCTTTCCCCAGTGCTCTGCAAGCTCTCCAGGACAACAGCAAATCTGGGGCTCTGTGCTTTCTTTCGTTCTGAACAAGTGTTAGTGTTTTCTGCACAAAAGCGATTCTGCGAAGCAATGTGAACACTTCTGCTTCCCAGGCACAGAGAAGGTGCTAGCAGGCAATTCTCTGCCTGCCTTTCCCCAGTGCTCTGCAAGCTCTCCAGGACAACAGCAAATCTGGGGCTCTGTGCTTTCTTTCGTTCTGAACAAGTGTTAGTGTTTTCTGCACAAAAGCGATTCTGCGAAGCAATGTGAACATTTCTGCTTCCCAGGCACAGAGAAGGTGCTAGCAGGGAATTCTCTGCCTGCCTTTCCCCAGTGCTCTGCAAGCTCTCCAGGACAACATAAAATCTGGGGCTCTGTGCTTTCTTTCGTTCTGAACAAGTGTTAGTGTTTTCTGCACAAAAGCGATTCTGCGAGGAAATGTGAACACTTTGCCTTCCCGCGCACAGAGAAGGTGCTAGCAGGGAATTCTCTGCCTGCCTTTCCCCAGTGCTCTGCAAGCTCTCCAGGACAACATAAAATCTGGGGCTCTGTGCTTTCTTTCGTTCTGAACAAGTGTTAGTGTTTTCTGCACAAAAGCGATTCTGCGAAGCAATGTGAACACTTCTCATTCCCGCGCAGAGAGAAGGTGCTAGCAGGGAATTCTCTGCCTGCCTTTCCCCAGTGCTCTGCAAGCTCTCCAGGACAACAGCAAATCTGGGGCTCTGTGCTTTCTTTCGTTCTGAACAAGTGTTAGTGTTTTCTGCACAAAAGCGATTCTGCGAAGCAATGTGAACACCTCTGCTTCCCAGGCACCGAGAAGGTGCTAGCAGGGAATTCTCTGCCTGCCTTTCCCCAGTGCTCTGCAAGCTCTCCAGGACAACATAAAATCTGGGGCTCTGTGCTTTCTTTCGTTCTGAACAAGTGTTAGTGTTTTCTGCACAAAAGCGATTCTGCGAAGCAATGTGAACACTTCTGCTTCCCAGGCACAGAGAAGGTGCTAGCAGGGAATTCTCTGCCTGCCTTTCCCCAGTGCTCTGCAAGCTCTCCAGGACAACATAAAATCTGGGGCTCTGTGCTTTCTTTCGTTCTGAACAAGTGTTACTGTTTTCTGCACAAAAGCGATTCTGCGAGGAAATGTGAACACTTTGCCTTCCCGCCCACAGAGAAGGTGCTAGCAGGGAATTCTCTGCCTGCCTTTCCCCAGTGCTCTGCAAGCTCTCCAGGACAACATAAAATCTGGGGCTCTGTGCTTTCTTTCGTTCTGAACAAGTGTTAGTGTTTTCTGCACAAAAGCGATTCTGCGAAGCAATGTGAACACTTCTGCTTCCCAGGCACAGAGAAGGTGCTAGCAGGGAATTCTCTGCCTGCCTTTCCCCAGTGCTCTGCAAGCTCTCCAGCACAACATAAAATCTGGGGCTCTGTGCTTTCTTTCGTTCTGAACAAGTGTTAGTGTTTTCTGCACAAAAGCGATTCTGCGAAGCAATGTGAACACTTCTGCTTCCCAGGCACAGAGAAGGTGCTAGCAGGGAATTCTCTGCCTGCCTTTCCCCAGTGCTCTGCAAGCTCTCCAGGACAACAGCAAATCTGGGGCTCTGTGCTTTCTTTCGTTCTGAACAAGTGTTAGTGTTTTCTGCACAAAAGCGATTCTGCGAAGCAATGTGAACACTTCTCATTCCCGCGCAGAGAGAAGGTGCTAGCAGGGAATTCTCTGCCTGCCTTTCCCCAGTGCTCTGCAAGCTCTCCAGGACAACATAAAATCTGGGGCTCTGTGCTTTCTTTCGTTCTGAACAAGTGTTAGTGTTTTCTGCACAAAAGCGATTCTGCGAAGCAATGTGAACACTTCTGCTTCCCAGGCACAGAGAAGGTGCTAGCAGGGAATTCTCTGCCTGCCTTTCCCCAGTGCTCTGCAAGCTCTCCAGCACAACAGCTAATCTGGGGCTCTGTGCTTTCTTTCGTTCTGAACAAGTGTTAGTGTTTTCTGCACAAAAGCGATTCTGCGAAGCAATGTGAACACTTCTCATTCCCGCGCAGAGAGAAGGTGCTAGCAGGGAATTCTCTGCCTGCCTTTCCCCAGTGCTCTGCAAGCTCTCCAGGACAACAGCAAATCTGGGGCTCTGTGCTTTCTTTCGTTCTGAACAAGTGTTAGTGTTTTCTGCACAAAAGCGATTCTGCGAAGCAATGTGAACACTTCTGCTTCCCAGGCACAGAGAAGGTGCTAGCAGGGAATTCTCTGCCTGCCTTTCCCCAGTGCTCTGCAAGCTCTCCAGGACAACAGCAAATCTGGGGCTCTGTGCTTTCTTTCGTTCTGAACAAGTGTTAGTGTTTTCTGCACAAAAGCGATTCTGCGAAGCAATGTGAACATTTCTGCTTCCCAGGCACAGAGAAGGTGCTAGCAGGGAATTCTCTGCCTGCCTTTCCCCAGTGCTCTGCAAGCTCTCCAGGACAACATAAAATCTGGGGCTCTGTGCTTTCTTTCGTTCTGAACAAGTGTTAGTGTTTTCTGCACAAAAGCGATTCTGCGAGGAAATGTGAACACTTTGCCTTCCCGCGCACAGAGAAGGTGCTAGCAGGGAATTCTCTGCCTGCCTTTCCCCAGTGCTCTGCAAGCTCTCCAGGACAACATAAAATCTGGGGCTCTGTGCTTTCTTTCGTTCTGAACAAGTGTTAGTGTTTTCTGCACAAAAGCGATTCTGCGAAGCAATGTGAACACTTCTCATTCCCGCGCAGAGAGAAGGTGCTAGCAGGGAATTCTCTGCCTGCCTTTCCCCAGTGCTCTGCAAGCTCTCCAGGACAACAGCAAATCTGGGGCTCTGTGCTTTCTTTCGTTCTGAACAAGTGTTAGTGTTTTCTGCACAAAAGCGATTCTGCGAAGCAATGTGAACACTTCTGCTTCCCAGGCACCGAGAAGGTGCTAGCAGGGAATTCTCTGCCTGCCTTTCCCCAGTGCTCTGCAAGCTCTCCAGGACAACATAAAATCTGGGGCTCTGTGCTTTCTTTCGTTCTGAACAAGTGTTAGTGTTTTCTGCACAAAAGCGATTCTGCGAAGCAATGTGAACACTTCTGCTTCCCAGGCACAGAGAAGGTGCTAGCAGGGAATTCTCTGCCTGCCTTTCCCCAGTGCTCTGCAAGCTCTCCAGGACAACATAAAATCTGGGGCTCTGTGCTTTCTTTCGTTCTGAACAAGTGTTACTGTTTTCTGCACAAAAGCGATTCTGCGAGGAAATGTGAACACTTTGCCTTCCCGCCCACAGAGAAGGTGCTAGCAGGGAATTCTCTGCCTGCCTTTCCCCAGTGCTCTGCAAGCTCTCCAGGACAACATAAAATCTGGGGCTCTGTGCTTTCTTTCGTTCTGAACAAGTGTTAGTGTTTTCTGCACAAAAGCGATTCTGCGAAGCAATGTGAACACTTCTGCTTCCCAGGCACAGAGAAGGTGCTAGCAGGGAATTCTCTGCCTGCCTTTCCCCAGTGCTCTGCAAGCTCTCCAGCACAACATAAAATCTGGGGCTCTGTGCTTTCTTTCGTTCTGAACAAGTGTTAGTGTTTTCTGCACAAAAGCGATTCTGCGAAGCAATGTGAACACTTCTGCTTCCCAGGCACAGAGAAGGTGCTAGCAGGGAATTCTCTGCCTGCCTTTCCCCAGTGCTCTGCAAGCTCTCCAGCACAACATAAAATCTGGGGCTCTGTGCTTTCTTTCGTTCTGAACAAGTGTTAGTGTTTTCTGCACAAAAGCGATTCTGCGAAGCAATGTGAACACTTCTGCTTCCCAGGCACAGAGAAGGTGCTAGCAGGGAATTCTCTGCCTGCCTTTCCCCAGTGCTCTGCAAGCTCTCCAGGACAACAGCAAATCTGGGGCTCTGTGCTTTCTTTCGTTCTGAACAAGTGTTAGTGTTTTCTGCACAAAAGCGATTCTGCGAAGCAATGTGAACACTTCTGCTTCCCAGGCACAGAGAAGGTGCTAGCAGGGAATTCTCTGCCTGCCTTTCCCCAGTGCTCTGCAAGCTCTCCAGCACAACATAAAATCTGGGGCTCTGTGCTTTCTTTCGTTCTGAACAAGTGTTAGTGTTTTCTGCACAAAAGCGATTCTGCGAAGCAATGTGAACACTTCTGCTTCCCAGGCACAGAGAAGGTGCTAGCAGGGAATTCTCTGCCTGCCTTTCCCCAGTGCTCTGCAAGCTCTCCAGGACAACAGCAAATCTGGGGCTCTGTGCTTTCTTTCGTTCTGAACAAGTGTTAGTGTTTTCTGCACAAAAGCGATTCTGCGAAGCAATGTGAACACTTCTCATTCCCGCGCAGAGAGAAGGTGCTAGCAGGGAATTCTCTGCCTGCCTTTCCCCAGTGCTCTGCAAGCTCTCCAGGACAACATAAAATCTGGGGCTCTGTGCTTTCTTTCGTTCTGAACAAGTGTTAGTGTTTTCTGCACAAAAGCGATTCTGCGAAGCAATGTGAACACTTCTGCTTCCCAGGCACAGAGAAGGTGCTAGCAGGGAATTCTCTGCCTGCCTTTCCCCAGTGCTCTGCAAGCTCTCCAGCACAACAGCTAATCTGGGGCTCTGTGCTTTCTTTCGTTCTGAACAAGTGTTAGTGTTTTCTGCACAAAAGCGATTCTGCGAAGCAATGTGAACACTTCTCATTCCCGCGCACAGAGAAGGTGCTAGCAGGGAATTCTCTGCCTGCCTTTCCCCAGTGCTCTGCAAGCTCTCCAGGACAACAGCAAATCTGGGGCTCTGTGCTTTCTTTCGTTCTGAACAAGTGTTAGTGTTTTCTGCACAAAAGCGATTCTGCGAAGCAATGTGAACACTTCTGCTTCCCAGGCACAGAGAAGGTGCTAGCAGGGAATTCTCTGCCTGCCTTTCCCCAGTGCTCTGCAAGCTCTCCAGGACAACAGCAAATCTGGGGCTCTGTGCTTTCTTTCGTTCTGAACAAGTGTTAGTGTTTTCTGCACAAAAGCGATTCTGCGAAGCAATGTGAACATTTCTGCTTCCCAGGCACAGAGAAGGTGCTAGCAGGGAATTCTCTGCCTGCCTTTCCCCAGTGCTCTGCAAGCTCTCCAGGACAACATAAAATCTGGGGCTCTGTGCTTTCTTTCGTTCTGAACAAGTGTTAGTGTTTTCTGCACAAAAGCGATTCTGCGAGGAAATGTGAACACTTTGCCTTCCCGCGCACAGAGAAGGTGCTAGCAGGGAATTCTCTGCCTGCCTTTCCCCAGTGCTCTGCAAGCTCTCCAGGACAACATAAAATCTGGGGCTCTGTGCTTTCTTTCGTTCTGAACAAGTGTTAGTGTTTTCTGCACAAAAGCGATTCTGCGAAGCAATGTGAACACTTCTCATTCCCGCGCAGAGAGAAGGTGCTAGCAGGGAATTCTCTGCCTGCCTTTCCCCAGTGCTCTGCAAGCTCTCCAGGACAACAGCAAATCTGGGGCTCTGTGCTTTCTTTCGTTCTGAACAAGTGTTAGTGTTTTCTGCACAAAAGCGATTCTGCGAAGCAATGTGAACACTTCTGCTTCCCAGGCACCGAGAAGGTGCTAGCAGGGAATTCTCTGCCTGCCTTTCCCCAGTGCTCTGCAAGCTCTCCAGGACAACATAAAATCTGGGGCTCTGTGCTTTCTTTCGTTCTGAACAAGTGTTAGTGTTTTCTGCACAAAAGCGATTCTGCGAAGCAATGTGAACACTTCTGCTTCCCAGGCACAGAGAAGGTGCTAGCAGGGAATTCTCTGCCTGCCTTTCCCCAGTGCTCTGCAAGCTCTCCAGGACAACATAAAATCTGGGGCTCTGTGCTTTCTTTCGTTCTGAACAAGTGTTACTGTTTTCTGCACAAAAGCGATTCTGCGAGGAAATGTGAACACTTTGCCTTCCCGCCCACAGAGAAGGTGCTAGCAGGGAATTCTCTGCCTGCCTTTCCCCAGTGCTCTGCAAGCTCTCCAGGACAACATAAAATCTGGGGCTCTGTGCTTTCTTTCGTTCTGAACAAGTGTTAGTGTTTTCTGCACAAAAGCGATTCTGCGAAGCAATGTGAACACTTCTGCTTCCCAGGCACAGAGAAGGTGCTAGCAGGGAATTCTCTGCCTGCCTTTCCCCAGTGCTCTGCAAGCTCTCCAGCACAACATAAAATCTGGGGCTCTGTGCTTTCTTTCGTTCTGAACAAGTGTTAGTGTTTTCTGCACAAAAGCGATTCTGCGAAGCAATGTGAACACTTCTGCTTCCCAGGCACAGAGAAGGTGCTAGCAGGGAATTCTCTGCCTGCCTTTCCCCAGTGCTCTGCAAGCTCTCCAGGACAACAGCAAATCTGGGGCTCTGTGCTTTCTTTCGTTCTGAACAAGTGTTAGTGTTTTCTGCACAAAAGCGATTCTGCGAAGCAATGTGAACACTTCTCATTCCCGCGCAGAGAGAAGGTGCTAGCAGGGAATTCTCTGCCTGCCTTTCCCCAGTGCTCTGCAAGCTCTCCAGGACAACATAAAATCTGGGGCTCTGTGCTTTCTTTCGTTCTGAACAAGTGTTAGTGTTTTCTGCACAAAAGCGATTCTGCGAAGCAATGTGAACACTTCTGCTTCCCAGGCACAGAGAAGGTGCTAGCAGGGAATTCTCTGCCTGCCTTTCCCCAGTGCTCTGCAAGCTCTCCAGCACAACAGCTAATCTGGGGCTCTGTGCTTTCTTTCGTTCTGAACAAGTGTTAGTGTTTTCTGCACAAAAGCGATTCTGCGAAGCAATGTGAACACTTCTCATTCCCGCGCACAGAGAAGGTGCTAGCAGGGAATTCTCTGCCTGCCTTTCCCCAGTGCTCTGCAAGCTCTCCAGGACAACAGCAAATCTGGGGCTCTGTGCTTTCTTTCGTTCTGAACAAGTGTTAGTGTTTTCTGCACAAAAGCGATTCTGCGAAGCAATGTGAACACTTCTGCTTCCCAGGCACAGAGAAGGTGCTAGCAGGGAATTCTCTGCCTGCCTTTCCCCAGTGCTCTGCAAGCTCTCCAGGACAACAGCAAATCTGGGGCTCTGTGCTTTCTTTCGTTCTGAACAAGTGTTAGTGTTTTCTGCACAAAAGCGATTCTGCGAAGCAATGTGAACATTTCTGCTTCCCAGGCACAGAGAAGGTGCTAGCAGGGAATTCTCTGCCTGCCTTTCCCCAGTGCTCTGCAAGCTCTCCAGGACAACATAAAATCTGGGGCTCTGTGCTTTCTTTCGTTCTGAACAAGTGTTAGTGTTTTCTGCACAAAAGCGATTCTGCGAGGAAATGTGAACACTTTGCCTTCCCGCGCACAGAGAAGGTGCTAGCAGGGAATTCTCTGCCTGCCTTTCCCCAGTG